>NC_034186.2:59142440-59267440 GCF_002021735.2 Oncorhynchus kisutch
AAGATTCTATGAGTTTCATTCTATTCACGGTCACTGTGAATTTTCCTATCCAGTGACCCACTCAAGTACACTATGGGGAAATTCTTCTCTTCTCTCTCATTCTCCCACTCTCTCCTCCTGTTGCAAACAAATCCATATCACACCAAACATATTCACTTCTCACAGTATATGATTACGAAAAAAAAACTCTAAGTTTAACAGTTGTACTAAGACGGGGGGAAATGGATTGATCTTTCTCTATCTCAGTCTTTCAGCATCTTCAGGGGATACATCCACTAGTAGTGCACTCAGTTCACAGCAGACACTGCTCTTCACCCCTCAGACATCATTGCTTCCTCTCTTCCCCTCTCAACGTCCTCTCATGTGAGGGTCTGCATTTTTATTAACACCTGGGAAGCTTGTTGTTTCTCATTATAAGTTATGAGCGTCCCCCGCATTTGACTTGCAAATGTTTTGGTGTGGCAACAATCTATAGCGGCATGTCTGCTGATAACTAACTGACTGGCCTAGGCAGCGAGGTAATTGGGAAACGCATAGGAGGGAGGATTAATTTTGACAGGTCATTCATCCCACTTTAGTTAATGGTAAGCGTGCGTGGCGGCCGTGAATGGAACATTCAGACCACACGGTGGGGGCTAGCTCAGTGTGTTGACCAGTCATTCATTCATTCATTCATTCTCTCTCTCTCTCTCTCTCTCTCTCTCTCTCTCTCTCTCTCTATCTCTGTGTGTAACTGGGCAGCATTTGAGCTGCTGGCCACAATCTTTTACTAAATGTATAAGAACACAAAATACTATAATTTTTATTATAATTGTGACACTTTGCAAAAAGGCTGATCTATGGATTCATTTGACCTCATGTTTTATGCAGTGATGTGTGGGCCTTGTATGGGCATATAGAAAATATCATGTTGGTAAATTAACAAATATAGTGCTCAGTGTTGTGTTTGTCCAGTTTATCACAGTTAGGAAGTGAAAGTCACCCACCCACACACAGCCACCGCGTCTCATCACTGTCTAGTCTTGTTGCATTATCTTCTGCTCTGAGTGAACCGGTCTCACGTCCGACGTGCTGAACTGTATGACAGACAGGCTGCTGTCGGCTCTCAGATAGTATCCATTAAACAGCCTGGTTATTCCTCTATCGTCAGGGGTGATGGTCCCCCGACATCTCCCCAACACATCAGCATGAATCACAGAGGACACGTGAATGAAAGGAGACACTCGCTCGGACGGAGAGACTAAAATAGGGAAAACTACACGTACGTGGGCTTTGATAGGAGGCATGTGACTTAGCATAAAGATGTGTGTGTGGATGGGGAGATATCTCAATTGAAGCCAGCTCCCAGCAGGAGGTTCTCTGTGGAGTATGTGGCGCAGTGGGTGGCTGATGAGAGAGTATGGTGGAGGAATAATGTGCTGCTAGGAATGCAGCTGTGCTGGCTAAGGCCCTGTTCACACTCAAGTGTGAGCTGATTTACAACACATTTGTTTAAACGGTTGTGATACAACAGAGATAAACGGTTGTGATACAACCAAAATAATTACTCAAGCGCTGTGGAGAAACCGTTAAAAAATATTGCAGACAAACTCTATCAGGTTGTATCACCATCGTGTCAAATACGTTGTACATCAGTTGTACAACCGGAGTGTGTACGGGGCCTTAGACCGCAGCTGAGTGGTGGAGGACTGTGTAATGGACAGATTTTATACAGTAGATCGAGAAGAGAGTTCTGTGAACGTTATGTGATGAGGCTATGTGAACATTTACTGAATATACACCGAAACACACCAAGGTTACTTGTGTGAGGTACTTCCCTAGTAACCTTGGTGTATTGTGTATTATTCTAAGTCTACATAGCCTAATATTAATTTGACACTGATTGTGATGGCATTTCTGACACTCAAGCCCAGTGCGTGTTTTAAGTCGAAGGTCATCCTTTTTCCGTGGCACAGATGTTTCTCACACTCGATACGTTTCCAGTCCTCCATATTAGCCTATTTCCCAGCAGGCTGTAGCTAATGTATCTGTACTGAAGCTTTCCCTGCCAGGGACCTGTGCCAAGTTTATGTGTCATCTTCTCTCCGAAACTTGGGTGAGATTTACAATGGAAGAATGTTGCATAACACACCTGTTTCTTCAATTCACCCACAGTTTGGACTCACCCACAGTTGCTCTACTCACAAACTTGTGCAAACATTTTATGATTGCGTTAATCCAATTATGTTCTTGTAGAAAGTTCCCTTTTAATAGTTTAGTTATAGCCCTATAGATCTAGATCTATATACAGGTGGGATACTTAGCAATAAACCGATGCGTGCGTAACTGTGGAGCACAACAGGCAGGGTTGGCTTAAAATCAAAGGATTGTTGACAACACCAAAACTATATTTCCTCTCCATATCTTTATTGAAAACATATTGTCACTTAATGTTACTCGTTGTACACTCAAATACATCGTTACAGTAGTTGGTTAGCTAGCAAGCAAATTTTTGCAGCTTCTTGTCATTGTTGTTAGCTATCTGACAGTCCAGAATCAAAACAACACACAGACATCTGCTGTGGACCCGCGTGCATCGTTTTTGTGACATTGTCAGCTAACCCGTCTATGTACACTATCGTTCAAAAGTTTGGGGTCACTTAGAAATGTCCTTGTTTTTGAAAGAAAAGCACATTTTTTGTTCATTTAAATAACATCAAATTGATCAGAAATACAGTGTAGACAATGTTGTAAATGACCATTGTAGCTGGAAACGGCTGATTTTGAATGGAATATCTACATAGGCGTACAGAGGCCCATTATCAGCAACCATCACTCTTGTGCTCCAATGGCACGTTGTGTTAGCTAATCCAAGTTTATAATTTTAAAAGGCTAATTGATCATTAGAAAACCCTTTTGCAATTATGTTGAACACAGCTAAAAACCGTTGTGCTGATTAAAGAAGCAATAAAACTGGCCTTCTTTAGACTAGTTGAGTATCTAGAGCATCAGCATTTGTGGGTTCAATTACAGGCTCAAAATGTCCAGAAACAAAGAACTTTCTTCTGAAACTCGTCAGTCTATTCTTGTTCTGAGAAATGAAGGCTATTCCATGTGAGAAATTGCCAAGAAACTGAAGATCTGGTACAATCCTGTGTACTACTCCCTTCACTGAACAGTGCAAACTGGCCCTAACCAGAATAGAAAGAGGAGTGGGAGGCCCCGGTGCACAACTGAGCAAGAGGACAAGTACATTAGAGCGTCTAGTTTGAGAAACAGACGCCTCACAAGTCCTCAACTGGCAGCTTCATCAAATAGTACCTGCAAAACACCAGTCTCAACGTCAACAGTGAAGAGGTGACTCCGGGATGCTGGCCTTCTAGGCAGGGTTCCTCCGGCCAGTGTCTGTGTTTTTTTGCCCATCTTAATCTTTTCTTTTTATTGGCCAGTCTGAGATATGGCTTTTTCTCTTCAACTCTGCCTAGACGGCCAGAATCCCAGAATCACTGTTGACATTGAGACTAGTGTCTCAACGTCTAACCCCCGAAGAAGCTCTAAAGCAGGGCTCATCAACTATATTCAGCCGCAGGCCAATCTTTTCTTGAGCGGATGGTAAGGGGGGCGGGAATATAATTACAAATAATTTGTAGACAGCAAATTGGCCTCAAGAAGCCCAAACAGATATAATTTTTTACTAAAACATAATCATTTTAAACATTGCTTTGTATGCGATCACATATATCTCTCCTGTGCGTGGGAATACTTTGGAACAGATTTCCAAAATTAAAATCACTTGGAGCTGATGATTTGCTGGTGTTTTTACAGTCTTTTGTGTTCAGCAGTAGAAAAAAAGAAAAAATCCATAAAAAAAAGAGAATCACCTGCCTGAGTTAGGGAACCCTGCTCTAAAGAAAATAATGTTCTCTTTCCACCACACCAAAGGATGTAAGGTGGTTGATTTAGAGGTCCGCTCTAACACTGTATCTCACTTAGATTCTATACTCTCCTCTCTCCCCCCAGATGGACCCAGTTCAGAAAGCTGTTATGCATCACACGTTCGGAGTTCATCCCTTGACGAAGAGAAGACACGTCTCGTGCAGCGTGTGCCAACTGAGATTCAACTCACAGGTGAGGAAGCTTCAGGAAGATCACACGGGTCCAAATGCCCTCGATGAACCTGTGTTGTGTTGAGTCGTATTAGACTGAATAACAAAGCACGACGGTCCACTCCTACTTGTTCAACCCATATTTACAGGATCCCAGAAGATGTTGATGAGGTCATACTTCCAACAAAGTCTTGCTTGAAACATAAGACATAACGGGCTCATGGATCTTCAAAAGTATATGTCATTTGTTATTAAAGGGGACACATTACATCCTTATATAAGATGTCAGTTGTGAAATAGCATACGATGTTGCTTGTCTCATATGTGGATGTGTCCTGAATAATATATCCAGCACAACATGCTGTCTTTGCAATCTAGGACAACTTTCTTGTAAAGACTTTAAAGTTGGAGTAAGCAACTGTTATCTTGCAATACATGACAGCAGTTGTTTTTAATAATAAACAAAGTAGTTCTGATATAACCCTCATTACTAAAATGCATGGAATCTGACTGTTCAATTTCCTTGTTCTTACCATCAAATCACATTTTCCTACAATTGAAAACACATTTTTGAGCCAGGGGTAGTTAATTCAGTAGCATTACAAAATGGCATCGTCATACTTCCTCCAATAAGGAAGCTAGCTATCTATTCAGGGCCCCAATGTGCTAGTGATTTCTCAATGCGGCGGTTAATATTTCTTCAACATTGAGGTCTAGCTCAGGATAATCATCATCCATCCCAGCCATCAATCACAACTCCTGAGCAAACAGATAAAGATGATGTTTACCTATCAATTCTCTGTGGTGCCGAGATAGGGAGAAGAAATTTCAGTTTGATGTCACTTGGACATCAAAAATACTTGATCATCTTTGCAGATTGACTATATAGGAGTTTAAATTGGGTGGAGAAACCTGGTGGACTTGGAGGTTGTTCGGGTGGTGGATGGTGCGTGTAGCTTAACTTACTTTAGTGAAGAACAGAATACCTGGACTTTTGAGTGGTGAAAAACAACTAAAATACATACAATATGATTAAATAAAGGGGTCAAATAAGCAAAAATAAACCACAGTCCATCATTACTTTAAGACATGAAGGATAGTCAATCCTGAAAATTTCAAGAACTTTAAACGTTTCTTGAAGTGCAGTCGCAAAAACCATCAAGCGCTATGGTGAAACTAGCTCTCATGAGGACCGCCACAGGAAAGGAAGACCCAGAGTTACTTCTGCTGCAGATGATAAGTTCAATAGTTATCAGCCTCAGAAATTGCAGCCCAAATAAATGGTTCACAGAGTTCAAGTAACAGACACATCTCTAGCTGGGGTGGCAGGGTAGCCTGGTGGTTAGAGTGTTGGACTAGTAACTGAAAGGTTGCAAGTTCAAATCCCCAAGCTGACAAGGTACAAATCTGTCATTCTGCCCCTGAACAGGCAGTTAACCAACTGTCATTGAAAATAAGAGTTTATTCTTAACTGACTTGCCAAGTTAAATAAAGGTAAAATAAATAAAAACTGTTCAGAGGAAACTGTGTGCTTCATGGTCAAATTGCTGCAAAGAAATCACTACTAAAGGACACCAATAAGAAGAAGAGACTTGCTTGGGCCAAGAAACACAAGTAATGGACATTTGACTGTTCCTTTGGTCTGATGAGTCCAAATTTCAGATTTTTGGTTCCAGTTTTGATGTCTTTACTATTATTCTACAATGTAGAAAATAGTAAAAACAAAGCAAAACCTTTGAATGAGTAAATGTGTCCAAACGTATGTCTGGTACTGTATATATAGAAATAATTCCAATGCAAGTCATTGGAGAGTGAGGCCTGCTACAGCATTCTCCCTCTTTCTCTCCCTCTCTCACAAGCACACATAACTCTGTTATGCCTTTGTTTGGACTTCTTTGTCCAGATTGGAATCTTTTTCCTTACACATGGTTTTATTGATCTAATTACAGACAGCAAGATATTTCCATACAGCCACCCATATACAGTAACATAGTGACTATAAAAATTTCAAATTTTGTATATTTTAAGCATGATTTAAAGAATGCACAGAACATTAAATACCACGTGGGAAGGAATTTTAATTTTCTGTGTGTTGATTGACTGACTAAATGGCTATTTGCCAGTCTTTTTCCATAAGATGTCTTTCTCACTTATAGACCATCCAAAAACGAATTACCTCCTTCCCCACCTTAATCAGGTCTGTGTCAAACCGCAAGTATCATTAAGGCAATTTTTCCACATCATTGCTCTAATGAAAGATGAATTATGGTCTTGATTACACTAAACACTCATCCATATCACTTGTGTCTTCTGGCAAAAATCTACTGATGGCTTGGATACCTGGAGTATGATATAAGGAAGCAATATATTGGAGTAAAGATAACATAGACATGAACCAGATTTCCATCCGACCTTTTTATGCGTGTAAAGAACATGTCGAATTAAAAATGTCATGACAGGCCTGATGGAAACAGCACATTTTGTCTTTAAACTTTCCAAATGTCAAACTTAGAAAATACGCTCGACAAAGTGGGATCTTTTTTGTTTCTGTAAAATATATAATGCGGTGGAAATGCATTTATGTGCACATATTGATAGAATAACTATCATATCGAAGTCAATTTTAAGTCACGCGATGATATTGCGTGTCTTTCCACTACGACTCGTTACAGCAGGCTGTATATTAGGCTACAGATTAAATAAGTGATGATGAACTTTACAGGGTGGTAAAAGTGCAAGTTGATGAGCTTGATGCTCCTTTCCAATAAATATCTAGCGTCTTATTCTGATGGCATGATAACCGATCCTTGGCTGCCGTTTGAAATACAAAAATAATCTTGCTCTCATCGTGTAGGTAGCCTACCCGCACCGCACGTGCCAAGACCAAAGATTCGCTATAATTATACATTTATTCTGACAAAACGATCACTAGAGTTGAAAATGCGATGGAAATCCATTTAATTTATATTTTACTGCAATAGTATAACAAAATATGTTATATGTATATGTATACGTCATCATGCACAGATCTTTGGTGGGAAAATATCTTAATTCAGATTTTAGAATATTCGCATGAAAATCTGTTGCCAATTGGATGGAAAACTAGCTAGTGCCATGCTTGGCTTTTTTTTGGTTCCTTGCAGCAGAGGATTAGTATTTTATGCATTTTCCAATGCCAATAATTGTCTATGACCTCCACAGACTAAATCAATTTAGGTTGAGTGCAGAGAAAAGGAGTTTTATCTGGAAATTTCCATTTTGTTGATTTGCTCTAATTGGCATGGAGAAAGTTCATTTTCTCCTAAAAATTGCAAACAGCAAGTAAGAATTCTTTGTCTCAATGGTTTTGATTGAAACTTCCCTCGTAGCCCATACAGACGCTAACAATGCCTTACTGGGGATGTGGTTGGCACAAAAGGCAATACCATTTTTCCTAATACCTTCCTTTCCCGCCAAGGGCAAAGTCAGCCAGGAAGTATGTGGAGGTAAACAAGGAGGACTGAAAGTTTTTGCATGTGATCCAGTCCACGAGTCCGGGTAAATCCGTTGTGAAGGTGAATCTTGGACAAATCGTGTCTGGACTAAATTCAAACAGCTACATAAATATTACATCAGACTATCACAGATTCACCCATCACATGGCCGTGATACTATACTGAGATGTGAGATAAAGAAAAAAAATCACATAACAGGCAAAGGAGCATGGATAACATTGTAAATATAATTGGACTAAACTCTGCAGCGCATGGTCTTTGTTATTGTCATGGATGTTCTTTTGATGCTGAACCCCTTTAAAGTTTGTGTTTAATCAGCACTATAAAAGGCAATGCTTTGTGATGCCTGCTCACTGTGTTGTATATTTCATGGGTCACTGATTTGAGTTTGTTTTTGCTCATAATTTGGCCTGGTTTAAATTGAGCCTGCTTATTTGTTCTTCTCACAGAGCCAAGCTGTAGCCCACTACAAAGGAACAAAACATGCCAAGAAGCTGAAATCTCTGGAAGCTACCAAATGTAAGCTCAAAGGTACAGTGGTCACCAAGGAAACCACCAACCAGGAAGTCCCTAAGAGCATCAACCCTCCAGCAATGTGCTACAGCACTGGCAGGAAAGGTTGGTAATTTCCCTTTACTTTCCTTCCGTATCTGCTGTTTTTACCAAAACCCATCCACTCTCTCTGTGTGTCACTCTTCTTTGTCACATCCATCCAACAAATTTCAAAAGGTGCCGAGTCTCCCGAAATACCTGACCAGGACCCTTTGGTGTAAAGGTTGCAAAAGAAAACTGTGGGAGAACAGAAACGGTGTGCTGATAGTTCTCTTTCTCCACATCCATTTGTTTTCACCTGGATAACATTACTGTAAATGTTGTATACAGTGGGGAGAACAAGTATTTGATACACTGCCGATTTTGCAGGTTTTCCTACTTACAAAGCATGTAGAGGTCTGTCATTTTTATCATAGGTACACTTCAACTGTGAGAGACGGAATCTAAAACAAAAATCCAGAAAAACACTTTGTATGATTTTTCAGTAATTAATTTGCATTTTATTGCATGGCATAAGTATTTGATATATCAGAAAAGCAGAACTTAATATTTGGTACAGAAACCTTTGTTTGCAATTACAGAGATCATACGTTTCCTGTAGTTCTTGACCAGGTTTGCACACACTGCAGCAGGGATTTTGGCCCACTCCTCCATACAGACCTTCTCCAGATCCTTCAGGTTTCGGGGCTGTCGCTGGGCAATACGGACTTTCAGCTCCCTCCAAAGATTTTCTATTGGGTTCAGGTCTGGAGACTGGCTAGGCCACTCCAGGACCTTGAGATGCTTCTTACGGAGCCACTCCTTAGTTTTCCTGGCTGTGTGTTTCGGGTCGTTGTCATGCTGGAAGACCCAGCCACGACCCATCTTCAATGCTCTTACTGAGGGAAGGAGGTTGTTGGCTAAGATATTGCGATACAGGCACCATCCATCCTCCCCTCAATACGGTGCAGTCGTCCTGTCCCCTTTGCAGAAAAGCATCCCCAAAGAATGATGTTTCCACCTCCATGCTTCATGTTCTTGGGGTTGTACTCATCCTTCTTCTTCCTTCAAACACGGCGAGTGGAGTTTAGACCAAAGAGCTCTATTTTTGTCTCATCAGACCAGATGACCTTCTCCCATTCCTCCTCTGGATCATCCAGATGGTCATTGGCAAACTTCAGACGGGCCTGGACATGCGCTGGCTTTAGCAGGAGGACCTTGCTTGCGCTGCAGGATTTTGATCCATGACGGCGTAGTGTGTTACTAATGGTTTTCTTTGAGACTGTGGTCCCAGCTCTCTGTTAGGTCATTGCCCAGATCCTGCCATGTAGTTCTGGGCTGATCCCTCACCTGCCTCATGATCATTGATGCCCCACGAGGTGAGATCTTGCATGGAGCCCCAGACCGAGGGTGATTGACCGTCATCTTTAACTTCTTCCTTTTTCTGATAATTGCACCAACAGTTGTTGCCTTCTCACCAAGCTGCTTGCCTATTGTCCTGTAGCCCATCCCAGCCTTGTGCAGGTCTACAATTCTATCCCTGATGTCCTTACACTGCTCTCTGGTCTTGGCCATTGTGGAGTGGTTGGAGTCTGTTTGATTGAGTGTGTGGACAGGTGTCTTTTATACAGGTAACGAGTTCAAACAGGTGCAGTTAATACAGGTAATGAGTGGAGAACAGGGGGGCTTCTTAAAGAAAAACTAACAGGTCTGTGAGAGCCGGAATTCTTACTGTTTGGTAGGTGATCAAATACTTATGTCATGCAATAAAATGCAAATTAATTACTTAAAAATCATACAATGTGATTTTCTGGATTTTTGTTTTAGATTCCGTCTCTCACAGTTGAACTGTACCTATGATAAAAATTACAGACCTCTACATGCTTTGTAAGTAGGAAACCCTGCAAAATCGGCAGTGTATCAAATACTTGTTCTCCCCACTGTATCTGATCATGGTGTCAAACTAGAGGAAGTTGGGAGCAGGAGGAAGTAGATACAGGAGACATCGTGATGATGTACATTTACTACAGGAGACAGGCACCAGGACCAGATAAGCTTGACTCTCCTTTATCTTTCTAAAATGTAGTCAGTGGAGGCCCGGAGGCTGACCTCTGTCAATTCCATTAGTCTTACCGCTAAACCCATAGGACCTGGAGAACCAGAGTGCTCTCTGGGCTACCTCTGTCCACTACTAAAGTCTTCCTGTATCCATCTTTAATTGCCTCATAAAATGGCACCAATGAAACCTTGGACCATGGCTTTCCAGGATTAGGTCTGAGTGCCTCAGTCTAGGGCCTACAATCCAATGTTCCATGAGTAAGCGATTTTAAACCAGGAGCACATTTCTGGAGCACATACAAGCATCCATAATTGAGCTCAGGTTCTGCGATTCCTGTTCTCACTCTGAAGGCACTGCATTGTGAACCATCTGGTCCCACATGCTCACACCTGCAGAATAGGATCATTCACAATTTACAGAGAGAGTATCAACATATTTCAAAAGTCATAAGTTATTTATTCCAATGGGATAATGTTTTGTCCCCAAATTCTAGTCACTTTACCCCTACCTACACATACAAATTACCTTGACTAACCTGTAACCCTGCACATTGACTCGGTACCGGTACCCCCTGTATATAGCCTTGTTATTGTTATTTTATTGTGTTACTTCTTATTAAATATTTTCTTAACTCTTTCTTGAACGCATTGTTGGTTAATGCTCGTAAGTAAGTATTTCAAGGTCTACACCTGTTGTATTCGGCGCATATGACAAATAAAGTTTGATTTGAGTTGTGAAGGTAGAGTATACCAGGTAACTTTTTAATATAACTTTTGCTCCACAAATGGGGGATTTCGTCAATGTATGTTTTGGTCCTCCTCATGTTAGTTGAATTGAAACCCCCTCTAACGAGAGCTGATATCACACTTCAGTCTGGTACAAATCTAATGAATTCCAAAACAAGCTTTCGTTTATTCATCCGGTATGTCTTTGAGTATTTATGCATAATGTTAGAGAAATGCAGTCCAGAGCTTACTCGTAGGTGTGTCTCAAGAACAAGCCCACGTCTCACTATGTGGAAAATATTGTTTGCAAAATAATGTTTAAAAATAAGACCCTGAAAGCCCTCAAAGACAAACCATTAAACACTGTATCGGGAAAAGGAACAAATAGCCATAAATCATTTTCATCACTGACCTCCCAAAACACAACAAGCAGTTTTCTCCTCCACCTCACTATCGTGTCTACAAAGCGTGGGAGCGTCAGTTTGTCAAAAGTGGTGTTGGGTAATGAATATTAATGGGCTCAGATGTCAGGGAAATTAATTGGCGAGGCGGGTAAACGCCACATTATCTTTGGGGCTGAAGTATTTAGTGGTATATCAGTGCCCATGAGCTCCTCTAATGAAAAGCGGAGGTCAGGGAAGAGAAATGGCTACTGAGAGCAGATATGAGGAATGGGGAGAAGAACTGCAGTCTCTTTTGATAGTGGGCACTCAGTGTTGATGCAAAACCTCTGCCAAATAGCCATTATAACACACATTCTGTGTACATGTGAGTTCATGTATTTTCTGTATGCATTTTGAGGATGTGTGCGTGCATGTGTGTTTTAAACTTGTGAACTTGTGTGTGGCTTCGAATGGACAGCCGGCCACAGTGAGATTGCATGGATTAGCCAATGCTTGTCAAGCTGTGTGCCTGTGTGTGTGTGCGTGTGTGCGCATGCACGTGGCTAAGAAAGAGAACAGTTGCCCATAACGCAGTCGCCATCTCTCAGTTCCAGTCCAGTGCCTGAGGAAATGTACCCTGATATTAGCTATTAAAGAGCAGATTGTCAGGGGAGCTATGCCTCATGCACTGACAGCAGCTGCACAATAGAACAGGCATGGGGCATGGGGGCGTGCTTAGGCTTGTTCAGCCATCAGTTAACCACTAAAGCTCCCCATGCACGTCTCCTAACCAACAAGGAATTCAAAGATCCAAATCTGTATGCACTGGGTTGGAAAAAGCCCTTAAACACAGACATGCATCACAAAGTGGCAAAGCTGATGACTCTGTGCATTAAACCCGCTTTTCACTTGCGTGGAACTAGGATTTCCTGTAAATGCCCTCATTTGTGAGAAGTTCTGAGGAGGTTTGAAGCTGTAGAAACTTTCCAAAAGGATTTTGTCTGGAGAATGAATTCCAATGAGGAAGGAGGGGCTGAATGAGTCAACGTAAGTTCTATGACCCCTGCTGTGAAATATCTCAAAGATAACTTTGCTCTGTTATCCAAATTATAATCACGAGCATTATAAATACACTTCTGTATCAAAGCTACTTTATCAAGATCCTAATCACAGTAGATTCAAAACTGCCTATGTAGTTGGCCTGAAATTCTAAATGAAGAAAGGAAGGAATGCCTCACAACTGCAGGGCCTTGAGGGGTTTCTGTCCTTTAAGTCATGGTGGCATATAATGGGGCCCAATCATTTTAATTAAAGAGCTTAATCCAGCAACATTGAGAAAGGTAATCAGATCTCAGGGGGAGCTCTGTGATTGCCTGGAAGCCTAACGAGAGTGGAAGGATTTGAGAAGAGCATTTCTGCTCTATCGCCAAAGGAAATCTCCTGGGAAAACTGAGAGCTATAGAGGTATAGAAACAGGCAATGTGGGCCTCCCGAATGGCGCACCGGTCTAAGGCACTTGGCTCATCGCTCCCTAGCGACTCCTTGTGGTGGGGCCGAGTGCCTGCAGGCTGATGCCGGTCACCAGTTGAGCGGTGTTTCCTCCGACACATTGGTGCGGCTGGCTTCCGGGTTAAGCTGGCGGGTGTTAATAAATCCTCTCTGGTACTCTCTGGTACACCTCGACAACAGCCAGTGAAATTGCAGGGCGCCAAATTCAAAACAACAGAAGTCCCATAATTAAAATTCCTCAAACATACAAGTATTATACACCATTTTAAAGATAAACTTCTTGTAAATCCAACCACAGTTTCCGATTTCAAAAAGGCTTTACTGAGAAAGCACACCATGCGATTATGTTAGGTCAGCGCCTAGCCACAGAAAACCATACAGACATTTTCCAACCAAGGAGAGGTGTCACAAAAGTCAGAAATAGTGTTAAAATTAATCACTTACCTTTGATGATCTTCATCTGATGGCACTCCCAGGTATCCATGTTAGACAACAAATGTTTGTTTTGTTCGATGAAGTTCATCTTTATGTCCAAATACCTCCTTTTTGTTTGCGTGTTTAGTCCAGTAATCCTATCGCACAAGGCGAGGGTACTAAGTCCAGAAAAGTTCCATTACAGTTTGTAGAAACATGTCAAACGATGTATAGAATCAATCTTTAGGATGTTTTTATCAGAAATCTTCAATAATATTCCACCTGGACAATTCCTTTGTCATTAGAAATGAAAGGGAATGGAGCTCGTGCTCACGGCCGCGCACGTGACTAAACTAAAGGCTTTCAGCCTGACCACTGCTCGCTCCCCTTTCACAATAGAAGCCTGAAACAACATTCTAAAGACTGTTGACATCTAGTGGAAGCCTTAGGAAGTGCAATCTGACCCCATAGACACAGTATATTGGATTGGCAATCACTTGAAAAACTACAAACCTCAGATTTCCCACTTCCTGGTTGAATTTTTCTCAGGTTTTCGCCTGCCATATGAGTTCTGTTATACTCACAGACATCATTCAAACAGTTTTAGAAACTTCAGAGTATTTTCTATCCAAATCTACTAATAATATGCATATCCTAGCCTCTGGGCCTGAGTAGCAGGCAGTTTACTCTGGGCATGCTTTTAATCCGGACGTGAAAATACTGCCCCCTACACCAAATAAGTTTTAACTCTACCTTCGCCTGACTCTACCGTCGCCTCTCCCAAGCCCATTGGGGAGTTGCAGCGATGGGACAAGAACAAAATTGGGGAGAAAAGGGGGGTAAAAAAGAAACAGATGACAAAAAGGACAGGAAGCTCTCCAAGAGGGTCATGATAGCTGTCTCTTTTCCCCAATCAAATTCCCTCTTTCTTTGTGGCATCCTCTCTCTCTCTCTCTCCCTCTCTCCCTCTCTCTCTCTCTCTCTCTCTCTCTCTCTCTCTCTCTCTCTCGCTCTCTCTCTCTCTCTCTCTCTCTCTCTCTCTCTCTCTCTCTCTCTCTCTCGCTCTCTCTCTCTCTCTCTCTAATTGTGTCCCTCTCTTTTGATTTTATTTCTTCTCTTCCCCCTTTCCTTCTGGGGCCCCTGCACTTCCTCATCTTTCTTTCACTTACTGTATTTTTCATTCCCTCTTTCTCTCTCACTGTTACATTCCTCTCCCTGCTCTCCTTCCCTCTCCAATCTCTCTTTCTTGTTCCATCTCCTTACTCCTTTCCTTATTTACTCTATTACCCCTTGTGTCCCCTTTTCTCTCTCTCTCTCTCTCTCCCTCACTACCCCCCCCCCCTCTCTTAGCCCATAACTGTCAGTCCCCACCCGCTGCCTCTCTAGATTGATCACAGTCATTACCTTCATTAATGAGAGGTGATTGAGTTCTTAACAGAGCCAGTTAGGTCACAGCGAGTGGGGATATGGATTACTGGAGCCTTCCCAGAGTAGAGGGCGTTTTAGGCCAGCCAAAGTACACTATAATCACCTGCTCGCAAAAGGCAAATGGCTCTTTAATGGCATTATGGAAGATGAGTGCACTGCAATGCAAGAACAGACACATGTATGTGCCTACATTGCCTTTTGAACAGGTTGCCCTTGATTGAAATAGAGGTGGGTCACTGAAATGGGATTTCCTGTTTAAAAGATGAAGCAATGAAGAGACACATCCATGCTTGTGTGTGAACAGTACACAACCACACACATACTGTATATACTCACCACACAGTGTACATGGAGAGAGTACATACTCAAAAGCACATATAGAGTCACGCACATATAGAGACACGCATGTGCGCATGCAAGCACAATACATGTATGGTGACAGACAAACAAAAACCCATTTAACCCTGCTTTTCAAGGACAAATCAAATCATTATCTTGTGCTGAAAACCTGCCCACAGAAGGAGGTCGGTTGACAGCTCTTGGTCTCTAGTGACTTGGCTTTGATTGAGGGATTGGCATAGTGTGACTGCGGGGTGTTTTGATACCTGGCACTCAAAAGAAGGCTGGGAGTAGCTGGATAATAATTGCAGGGGGGTAATGGGGCACTGTTAATGTTTTCCTCTTACCATAAATAGTATTCATCAGAGACAAGGTGAGGCCCACCATCAATTGCCACCCAATTAAGGATTCACTCAAATGCTAATTATGGTGGCTTTATGCGATATAACAGAAATATCAAGTATCAAAGGTGTCAACTAGAGTTAATGGTGTATACTGTAATTTGGATATTGTAGAGTATTATAAATTAAATTAATTCACTATTGATTCGCTCTCTTGGCTGGCGATCTTCACTCTGTGTCATTGCAGTAGAGAGAACTGAGAGGAATTGACATCGATCAGGGGATGCTGCCAAGACTAACATTTTACTTTGGTAAATGAGGAGCCAGTTCACAGTATTTTTTATACCGACTTGTGTTGTTTCTCTCATCAGATCTTATTGATCCATAGATGACTTTGATCTCCATACATGAGACAATTCTTTTTGGTGCAGTAGTCGTCTTGTAACAGGTTATTTCAGCAGGGAAGGTCAATTAACATATCTATCGCCCTCTGCAGATGGCTTTCCAGGTGCATCGCCACTCCCACTATCTCCTGTGCTCACACTGGCTCCAACCCTGGGATCCCTGACATCAACCCTGGCACCCATGACATCAATGTTACCACCCCTGGCACCTACGCTGGCATCGAGTCCCAATTCATCCACAGGGACAGAGACTACCTCAGCTACAGGATGGGATGACAGGGCCTCGCCCAAATCCAGCTCACCTTTAGAACCAGACATGGAGGTGGAGCAAGAGGCTGAGACAGACCCGGAGACAGAGGAAGAGAAAGCCAGGCGTCTGCTCTACTGCTCGCTCTGCAAGATGGCCGTCAACTCGGCATCCCAACTGGAGGCTCATAACAGCGGTGAGAGGACCTGCCCTCCTCTCAGTCCCTCCTGTCCCTAGGGGCTCAATCACTAACCCTGAATAGTAGCTCTTAAATAGAGTTCACTCTTCTGTCAATGTGAAGAACACAGCCAATCATGTCCATCATTTGATTGGTAGGGTCTATTCATTGGCAAATAATGTCAGTGCCTCTCAATGCTGTTTACATAATAGTGGCAAATGATTGTGGATGCAAATGCCTTATAGACCTTATTGTGACTCACTTTTTCCTATTTTATCATCCAGGTACGAAGCACAAGACCATGCTAGAGGCCAGGAGTGGTGTGGGCTCCATCAAGTCCTTCCCCCGGCCAGGGGTCAAGAGTAAGCTAGCTCCGCCCACCAAGGCAGCCACGGGCCTGCAGAACAAAACATTTCACTGTGAGATCTGCGATGTGCACGTCAACTCCGAGACACAGCTAAAACAGGTGGGATACACCAGGGTGTTACATGAACATTAGCCATTGTATATTATCACAGTTCCATGAGTGAAAATTATGAATTTGTTTAAATGGAAATTGTTTGAATTCACTATATTTAAATGTCATGTTCTTATCAGTGGTATAACTGTATCTGTCTCTCTTGGGTTCGTTGAAGTAGTGTCTAATTAGAAATTATTACTAAGCCTACGTAATATAACCTTGAAATGACAGAGAACAGTTTTCAGGCATTGATTACACTAAATGAATAGAAACAAATGAGTAGGTAGGCTTTCAAAACTGGATGAATGGAACATGTCTTAAAATTGAATTGGCAAGTTTTTTTGTATATATATTTGGACTTTTAGAGTGCTGCATTGATCATGCAATTTTGACATGATATAAAACAATTTTCTTGTTTTAATTTGTACCTCTACGGCTGACAACCCTTACGAATCAATTAGTGGTGTTCTGTACTCCTTGGTCTTTTTGAGGCCTCTTAACTCTTAAGGATGCTCCCTTTTTTTCAATTTCTGCCTAAAATGACATACCCAAATCTAACTGCCTGTAGCTCAGGACCTGAAGCAAGAATATGCATATTCTTGATAACATTTGAAAGGAAACACTTTGCAGTTTGTGGAAATGTTAAATGAATGTTGGAGAATATAACACATTAGATCTGGTAAAATATAATACAAAGAAAATAATGCGTATTTGTATAGTTTTTTTTGTACTGTCATCTTTGAAATGCAAGAGAAAGGCCATAAATGTATTATTCCAGCCCAGGCACAATTTTGATTTTGGCCACTAGATGGCAGCAGTGTCTATGCAACGTTTTAGACTGATCCAATGAACCATTGCATTTCTGTTCAAAATGTTGTATAAAGACTGCCCAAACATGCCTAATTGGTTTATTAATACATTTTCAAGTTCATAACTGTGCAATCTCCTTAAACAATAGCATGGTATTATTTCACTGTAATAGCTACTGTAAATTGGACAGTGCAGTTAGATTAACAAGAATTTAAGCTTTCTGCAAATATCAGATAGATCTATGTCCTGGGAAACGTTCTTGTTTCTTACAATCTCATGCTAATCACATTAGCCTACATTAGCTCAACCGTCCCGCGGGGGACCCACCGGTCCTGTAGAGGTTTAAGTAAATCTAGGACCAATCACTTGTGGTCTCACTCTTTCTTACTCTATAACCTTACTGTCCTCTCCATCTCTCCTCCAGCACATCAGCAGCAGACGTCACAAAGACCGAGCGGCGGGCAAACCGGCTAAACCCAAATACAGTCCCTACAGTAAACCCCCAAAAGTCCAGGCCACACAACCAGTAAGTCCATCCTTGTCTCAATACTGACAAAATACAGAATCATAGGAATCACCTAAACAATCAGAAAGTCTCCACAAATCTATGTCACCAAGATGTGAGAGACACGATTGAGGGTATCTCTTTCTTGTTTTGTAATCTAAAACGGTGTTCTTCATTATTCGTTTATTTAATAACCCCTGGATATGAAGTTGATACGGTTTGTGACTTTACAGGCCTAGTAAAAATGAAGGTCTGAGACCGACATGCTAAAGGTGGAATGTATTGGGGATTCATCTGGGGCAAAAAAAAATGAAAGTCGAGTTTCCATCACGGGTCTCATAAAGTGGCAGACAGAGATAACTTGCGACCAGGCCCAGGGGTTGACAATCTGTGGGAAATGACACATCTAAATCCCATCATCAACTGTATTAACCCAGAGGAGACACTTATATATGGAAAGAGCAAAGATTCCTCCCAGTAGGTTAGAATACATGAGTCAGTTGATTGACAGCACATAACAATTTCCATCTTGGTGTTCAGAGGAAGCTCCATTTCCCTATGACTAATACAGAAGACGATTTCAAAGGGCTCCATTGACCTTCAAACCCATACTCTCAGACACTGATTGAGTTTTTTGTTCTGTCTTTCTCTCTCCTTGTCTCTCTTTCGCTCTGTCTCTCTCACTCTCTCTCTCTCTGTCTCTCTCTCTCTCTCTCTCTCTCTCTCTCTCTCTCTCAATCTCACTGTCCAGGTGAAGCTGACAGTGGGGAAGGAGTTGTGCCAACCTCAGATCACCCAGATAATGCCCGCTCACCTGGCAGCATTGGCATCAGCAGCAGCAGCCATGGGCTCGGCCTTCCCCGGCCTCCGCTCCAACCACGCTCCCTCCCATGGCCCCACACTTTTTCAGACACAGACCCTCCCTGCTGCCCTGCTCCGCCCCGCCCCCGGGCCTGTCAGGACCTCCCATACACAGTTACTGTTTGCCCCCTACTGACTCACAACCCCACCCTATAGACTCTATGGACTTCCCATGACGGCCGTGCCACGGAAGTTGTTATGAACCAGAGTCCTCTTCCCTCTGCTTATCCCTTTATACATTTGGACCATAGGCCACCTTCACCAGAATATGGGGATAATAGGCACACAGGTATTGTTTAACCCATACTGCCAGATAAACCCTACTGGGCTGGCCAGACCTCCCGTTATGGATTTCCCAAGGAACCCATCAATGGCCTAGAATTGATCAGTGTCCCCCTTCCCTCTGCTGTTCCCCCTACATTCAGAGAAGAACCACACCGGAACGAATAATGGCTAAAATAAACAGATGGGCGCAGTGTGTTAGCGATCACCTGCTGGGTATGAACGATCCAACATGTAGAATCATGGGGAAATAACCTCAAATAATAGCCGATATTCTGGTCAGTGGCGATAGGACGGCCACCCATGGCTTTTAACCAACCGTTTGTCGTCCTGGTGTGTTTCCTCTGAAGACTACGATCTTCACCAAAACATATGGACTCCAGACAACCTGAAGCATTACATCTGGACTACTGCCCACTCTATTCCATTTGGATTACTACTGCTCTACAGTATTAACCCTGCATTTCCCCTTCCACTTGACTACAGGCCAGTCTCTTCATTACTGGAGAACCACCCTGTCGAATCTACTCTACTACTTCATCTTCAGAGAGTCATTGACTCATCACAATTCCCTCCTATAGTAGCTAGTACTTAGTCGTACCCACACAGACACCCCTTCTAGTATTACAGGGCTACTTAGCCCCAAACGTTCCTGTGCCATTCTCTTGCCCTTGAATCATACCCAAGAACAGGACTTGGAGTTATATTGTACTGCAATAATGTATAAGACAAACCAGTGAACTATGCAGTGTCATTTCTGTCTAATGCGAGGCACAGTTTGAGCTATAAATGTGTTCTAGGGATATCATATTTGCAGAGATAGTGTCGCACTAAGATCATTGCTTCAGTGGAGGTAGTTATCACTCACGGCTGATACGGATCTCCTCTTTTGCTGTATGCACTTTAAGTCCCCCCTCTGTTGACGTCGGCAGTGCATTAGCTGGCTAGAGTATGTGTTGTAGTTCCTCTTGCATTACGTGTATGTGTCTGTTGGTGTGTAAGTGTTTGTTTCTTTGTGTGTGTGCGTATGTGTGTGGGTGTATATGGGTGTTTGTGTGTGACCTTGCCCTCCACCTTAAAGCCATCCCAGCTGACACCCAATAACCATTCTGAATGACCACGTCACGGTTTAAAGGGACCACTAATGCTTGTGTATAATATCTGTTAATGTGTAAAAGATTAACAATTTCAAATAAAAGAGTCTTACTTTGTTAACTTTGTTGATGCTAGAATTCACCAATGGGACTGTACCGTTGCACATGCATGTAGAAAAATGTACGCACTACATTAAGTCACTCTGGATAAGAGCCTCTGCTAAATGACTAAAACGTCAAATGCCGCCTGATGACCAGAGAGCAAGAGAGCAAGACATTAATTGTGTGACAAATGGGTATTGAGGTTCCTTGGTAACACAGGGTGAAATTTATTTATCACCTGTTTATTAGGACTCCTGAGAAAACCACAGATTGGATTGATGAATTGCATCCTATTCGATGCCAACCAAACTTTTGATATCTTTTCCTTTGGCCACAGAAAACATTCATTTTATGATTGTGAAGAATTGATCTGGTGGGCTGTGGATGTGTAACAACAGGCGTGTTTATATGCAGTAGCACACACTGCTGAACTAACAGCTGGTTGTTTTCTGTCATCTTTTTTTTTTTAAAGACAGAAGTTCATTGCGCTATTGCTTCTATTGAGTAGGTCTTCCCTTTCTATCTATGTAGGCTGTAGAAAACGGTGTCGTGCTGGAGGGCTAATGTACAGGCAGGAGGATGTGTAGTAACACAGTAGGAACAGGCTCTGAAGTCGGATACCCTTGGGACACAAGGGCAGATTCCGACAGCGTGTCTGTCCACGTTCACCTCGGATTCCACAGTATGATAAGTGCCTCAATTAACATTCCACGTCCATTAGAACTTCATATTTCTTCCAGCCGTTTTTATACCGTTTTGAAACCTGGTGCTGTTAGGCAGGGTAGCCTAGTGGTTAGAGCATTTGACTAGTAACCGGAAGGTTGCAAGTTCAAACCCCTGAGCTGACAAGGTTGTTCTGCCCCTGAACAGGCAGCTAACCCACTGTTCCTAGGCCGTCATTGAAAATAAGAATTTGTTCTTAACTGACTTGCCCAGTTAAATAAAGATAAAATAAATCTTTGACTGAACACCTGCATCACATGCCAGTTGGTTTTTACAGTCTCATGTTTCAGCAGACTGCTTTCATGCCTTTCATGGTTGAAGTTAGGATAGGGATTTGATTAGAAGTCCCAGTCAAATATTTTTGTGAGAAGGTAGAATTATTAGAGTGCACAAAACAACAAATGAAATCCAAATGAAATCCTAATCCAAACATAGGTCACAACACAGAGTTTTTGAGGTTTGGTTTCGAAATGTGTCTAAAATGTGCTGTTTGCCTTTTCTTTTTCTCAGTCTTAAAGAGCTATACAGTACCTTTGACCTTGGCAATAAAGTTAGCCTTAATGAGAGCAAAGCCCAAAAGCTTCGGCTTGTTTAGGAGTCTATGGTTACCATGCAGTTCAGATCGACCATGACACAACAACATTACAAACATGTTTCCCCAAATGTATTGGAATGAGTTTGTTTGAATGGAACTGAGATCCAAACATAAGTTAAGGAAAGCATTTACATGCAAACAAATAGCCCAACTAAGTTTTCTGCTCTCCACATTGTACAATATAGCTATTGTTGACATCTTCCATTGGCTCCAAATCCACCTTCATTCCGAGGCTTTGTCATGTCCAATATCAACATGCGGAATCACTGAGTCAGGGGGAGAAGAAATTGGCACAAATAGTATACAAATAAATAAATAATACTAGCCTTGATTACTAATGTTGTCATGGATTCATTGCATGCATACAGAAACCCTTACTCAGCTCAGATTACTACTGGCTGACCCCTCATACTAAATTAGTATATTCAGTTATATGACCCGCCCTTGCCTTGCTCTCCTTGGCCACATCAATTATTGAGCCATTAATTATTGGCTCAAACAGATGTCACTCAAGTGAGACGGAGACTGTGACCCTAATGAATAACCTGCCGCCATAAACACACAGAGAGCGTGTTGGACCAGTCTGAACGGATCTGAGAGGTGCTATTTATTACAAGGAGAAAGAACTAGTAAAAGGGAATGGTTCCATGTCAGTGATTGGCCAATATATCAGCCAGTATGATGTTAGAAATGCTTATACTGCTCCATGTCTCTTCTAGGAACCAAATAAACATTCAAATAGAACATATTCATATATATCTGAGGCAATATGGGAGGAGTAGCCTACCTATAAAAGGGCACTATGTGTGCAGCAACTACTCAGCTAGCGCACAACATTCTGAGAACCATATGTTTCTTAGAGTTTGTTGTGAGCGTGGTTGTCTTATGATTATTTTGCATACAACATTCTAGGAAAGGTGCAGGATATCCAGCTAGAGCGAAACATTCTGAGAACCATATGTTTCTTAGGGGTGAATTTCAGTACTTCAGCATAACATTTCCTAAAGGTTTCCTCATTGTTCTATTTAAAATAATGTTCTCAAATTGTTCCCGAGAACGTTAAGAAACAACGTTCTTCTGTGGGAATTTCAGTACTTCAGCATAACGTTTTCTGCAGGTTTCCTCATGGTTCTATTTAAAGTCGTGTTCTCAGAGCATTAAGAGAACTTTCCATAAAAACCACAAGAAAACACAAGTAACGTTCAAAGAACATAATAAGAATATACACTCCGTTCTCTGGGTCAACAAAACTCTCTCCATCCTCTGTCTTGTTAAGTGTGCCCAGATGTGTTGGCCGCACCCACTAATTGGCCACACCTGATCTTAATGAGTGAGTGTTTTCTTTGAAATGGGGTTTGTTTGAATAGACAAATATGTAAAACTTTGTATGAGTAAACAGGATTTAAAGATTTTTTAACCAGTAAGTTGACTGAGAACACATTCTCATGTAGAGTAACGACCTGGGGAGTAGTTACAGCGGAGGGATGAATGAGCCAATTGGAAGCTGGGGATAATTACATGTCTATGATTTGGAATTTAGGCAGGATACTGGGATTAACACCCCTACTCTTATGATAAGTGAAATGTGAGCTTTGGTGACCACGTCGTCCCATCCGAAAGACGGCACTGGGTGAGCAGGGCAACCCTCAATCACTGCACCTGGGATATTTGCTTTTTTTCAGACCAGAGGAAAGAGTGCCTTCTACTGGCCCTCCAACACCACTTCCAGCAGCATCTGGTCTCCAATCTAGGGACCGACCATGATCAACCCTGCTTAGTTTCAGAGGCAAGCCAGCAGTGGGATGCAGGGTGGTATGCTGCCCACTTCTGTTCTCAGAA
Source organism: Oncorhynchus kisutch (assembly GCF_002021735.2). Classification (NCBI taxonomy): domain Eukaryota; kingdom Metazoa; phylum Chordata; class Actinopteri; order Salmoniformes; family Salmonidae; genus Oncorhynchus; species Oncorhynchus kisutch. The sequence continues at coordinate 59,165,849 of NC_034186.2, forward strand.
TGTTTAAAAAATGTTCAGTTTTACCAGGAAACTTACAGCTTAATTCCCAGAACCAATGGGAAACCAAAAATGTACATTCCCACAACTTCCAAAGAACCTCCAAAGAACCAAATGTCAAAATAACCATGCTGGGTATGATCTAGAAGGCAAGGTTATACACTTTATAGAGTGCTTAAGAAAATGAAAGTGCCCCTGGGCTGAGTGTAAGGTTGTGTAAGGTCTGCGGAAAGGTTGTATAATTGTGCGTGCGTGTGTTCAGTGTTCTCTATCAATGTCAAGTGCCTATCAATATTTAGTTGACAGGAAATATTCAAGCTATGATGGAGATAATGTAAACTGTTTACCAATGATACATTTTGGTTAGTCATTTTTTGGAACAACTTACTGTAGATGACATATCCCTGCAGGCAACTGCCTGGTTCTGATAGTTGGGAATTTGTGTCATAGTTTCAGTGTCGCTGTCTCCTTCTCATCACCTGATATAGAAATATAGCAGTAATGTATGCAGTCCAGGAGAGTTATCATGGTAATAGAACTGTCACGGAAGTGACATCTCAGGGTTACGGTGATGACATCTAGGATAGGCGATGCAGGACGACAGCTAAGGAGATCACGCCAGATAGCAGCTGTGACTTTCAGGAAGTGTCACCTTGTGTTTCATGTCAACTGCAGGTTTTATTTGTTATCATTTTTAATTTAACCTTTATTTAAGAAGGAAGTGAACACATTCATGCATCCCACTGCTTCCCTAATGATCTATTAACCATGTGTCATGCAGTAATGTCTGCACATTACAGCAGTATGTTATAACAACATTTTCACCAATATTCTGTAAGGTACACTATATATACAAAAGTTAGTGGATTTGGCTATTTCAGCCATTATTGTGAAGTGGAAACGTCTAGGAGCAACAACGGCTCAGCCGTGAAGTGGTTGGCCACACAAGCTCACAGAACGGGACCGCCAAGTACTGAAGCACGTAGCGCGTAAAAATCGCCCATCCTCGGTTGCAACACCCACTACCAACTACCAAACTGCCTCTGGAAGCAACGTCAGCACAATAACTGTTCGTCGGGAGCTTCATGAAATGGGTTTCTACGGCTGAGCAGCCCCACAAAAGCCTAAGATCCCCATGTGCAATGCCAAGCGTCGGCTGGAATGGTGTAAAGTTCACCGCCATTGGACTCTGGAGCAGCTGAAACACATTCTCTGGAGTGATGAATCACGCTTCCTCATCTGGCAGTCCAAAGGACGAATCTGGGTTTGGCGGATCCCAGGAGAACACTACCTGCCCCAATGCATAGTGTCAACTGTAAAGTTTGGTGGAGGAGGAATAATGGTCTGGGAATTTTCATTCCAGTGAAGGAAAATCTTAACATTAGATCATACAATGATATTCTAGACGATTCTGTGTCCATATACTTTTGGTTATGTAGTGTGTTTGAGGTGCCTTTAATGATGGTATGGATGTAAAATTCTCATTCTAATTGTTTAAGGATTATTTCATTAAACTCCAAGTATGAAATTATAGATTTTGTCAACATTTCAAGAGTAGCCTATAAGGTAGGCTGGCTCAAACTGACTCTTATGCCATGGTCCCCTTTGAGATGGTGTACTACTGCTGCCATCTGTTGGATAAAAGAGGGGCATACAGGTGCACAAAGCCAGCTCTTTAATTTAAGTACTTTAAGTAAATTCACAAGCCTGTACTCTTTTTGTTGTTTTGTTGTTGTCCCCTTCCACTCAACACTATTAATCAGACTACTACTCTAAATGTCCATAATGACCAAAAGCCTACCAAACATCTTTCTCCATTTGATTCCGGAAAAAAAATATATATATATTTGGAAGGCTCTCGCATAAGCTGCACAATGTTGTCATAGTGCCTTTAGTTGCCAAGGAAACTGTTTCTGTGGAAAGGCCAGTAAACAGCTGAACTCAATCTAAAGTACTGCCATTACTTGAGGCGAGCATAAATGGACTCATGGTACACCCCTTCACATTATGTCTGGAAATATTCACTAGGCTAGTTTGAGAAATAAGTCATTATTTGTTACTAATATAATGGAACTTGTGAAATGGAAAATGAAAGGGCGACACATTTCAGTCCTGATTTGTTTGTGTTTGTATTCCCATTCTTTGAATAATTCTCACTCCAGTATTCCCATAGAGGGGATCCCTGGGGAATCCTTTGACTCCAGTCCTGACACAGGAAGCCCTTACCCTTCCCAACACCATGCCCTCCACCACAGTGGGAGCAATATCCATGGCAACCCATCTTCCAATTTGGAGAAAGGTAAGAGCCCCTTCAGCGTCAGGGTGCAGTGTGTGGACTTTGTCCAACTTCAGCGCATGGCAGAATACAGCATTACCACGCACAAAGGGAGCAACCCGTTCATCCGTGCTGTGGCAGTGTGTGAGGAGAAAAACTCCACATGGAAAAAGAACATGGAGGATGTGACCATTTTTCATGAGGGGTATGGAGGCAAAGAGGGGACCAGCTTTTTCGGGGTCTTTGACGGGTTTCACGGACAGATTTCTGCAGTTACAGCATCTAGGGAGATGCCTGTTTTAGTCCTGGAGCAACTCTCCAAACAGGACTCCTTGCTCTCCTTGGAGAAGGACCAGGTGAAGCTACTGTCACGCTTTGAAGCCCTGTTCCAGAAAGACTACAACAGACCTTACCCAGGCCAGGCCCAGAACATTGGACTAGGCCTAGGCCCCGAGCAGCTGGAGAATCTGACCAATATGGAACAGGTGAACCTAGCCTTCACCACAGCCTTCTGGAAGATGGACCGGGTCCTGGGGCTTGGCAAGAACGAGACCTCCAAGATCCGCTGGAGTGGCTGCACAGCGCTCCTCTGCCTGATCGACAGTGGGCTGCCCTCCTCAGACGGGAAGGAGCAGGGAACAGGACAGGAGAGTAATACACCAACCCCCCCACAGGAGTTACAGGGTGGAAGAATTCTCATTGCTAACTGTGGTCAGTATTTTACTAGCATACTGATAATACACAGAAAAAAATTATACAGAATAAGTCTTATTCATTGAATACTATCAATTTCCAAATCTCTTGTTGATTCACTTTTCTCCCAAATCTCTTGTTGATTCCCATTTCACAGGTAATGTCCATGCGGTGCTGTACAAACAAGGCAGGGGCTTTCGTCTGACCAAAGACCACAGCACGTCCAACCCTAAAGAGCGCAAACGCATCCTCCAGTCCGGAGGGGCAATCAGCGTCAACAAACAGCACGGTCTGGTGGAGGGGCTGACCGAGGCCACCCGAGGGCTTGGTCATTATGGTGATCGCAAGCTGAAAAAGTCAGTCATCCCTGTGCCTTACTCTGTGTCGCTGCCCACGGACCCATCCTTCCAGATGCTGGTCCTAGCGTCCAGTGGCCTCTGGGAAGTCTTGGATGAGCATGCAGTGGCTGAGAGAGCTCTGACTGTCATTGAGTTGACTCAACAGAAATTAATAGTGAAGAACCTGTGCCTCATGCAAACTGTTGAGGATTCGTCCGTTTCAGATTCTCAAGGTTGCATACAGTCAAGACCAGGGTCATCTATTTTTGATAGTGAAGAACCTTCCAGTGTCAAGGATGAGGACAACCCACCAGAGTTGGACATGCCAGAACCTCTGGGGGTACAAGCTAGAGATATTCAGAATGCAGAGGAAACAGAGAGACATCAATCCCTAGTCCTGCAGCAGGAGAGTGAGGTCAATGTGAAGGGAACTATGGCTGACAGTCTGAAGAATCTCACCTTGGACTACGAGCGCCTTGCAGCTGACATTTGTAGAGAGCTAGTGGACACAGCATTGGTCTCAGGTTCAAGGGAAAACATTTCAGTCATGGTCATACTTCTTCATGGGTTGGATGTGCTCAGAGAAAACACTCTCAAAGGAGAGTTGACAAAGCAAACAAATACCATGTAATTATAACTTCAGGACAATTGTTCAAGTTTTGCCAAGAATGAACAGCTCTTGCAGTTCTTGTGATATTGAAAACATAAAGGCATGCAATATACCTAATTTATTGAATTTATTGACTTGTACCCTGATACTCAAACTGATCAGTCCTTCACTAGTCATGTTTTACATTGTTAAATCCACCTGGCTTCAGAAAGACTACCAGTCAGATAGTGCTACTATCGGTTGTTTGAGGCAATAGAGGTTAGCAAGTCCGACACAGTGCATGAGTTTTATAAAACGTAATGGCCAGTCATTAATTAAACTATAACCAACAATTGTGCAATGCAATAGTCCTCTGAAATATGAACAGACCATTGAGAAAAGTAACAAGACACAGGTGAATTGCAATTGAATTGTTAATAACACTACATATTTAAAAAGACCACCATTGATTAGCATTTAACCAGTTTGTGACAAGGTAAAAAAACACATAGCTGACCTAGACCTACATTGGTGTACTGTACAATTGTTTGAAATCTCTAGACATTTTCCGGACAAGCTTATGCCCTCCAATATGTATTGGTAGGAGACAACATTGCAACGCCATATATAACAGTAGAGTAATATTCCAGACTGATGATAGGTAATAGTCAAGACTTATGTTGGTGCATGTTTTGAGGCCTAATTTTAAACACCACTAATTCTGACAAGTTGATAGCTGAACAATAGCAGTTTGGGGAAACAAAGGACTTGTCATATGGTAGGTCTTAACAAGACAATTTACAAAGCTTGTCTGAGCATGTCCAACTGTCTCAGTGTTCTTCATTAAATCAATGCATCAACCAGAGAATGTTGTGATTTCAAGAGGGACTTCCAATGATGCACAAGCCAGTCATCATAGATGTGACAAACTTGCAGTCACCAGCCATCCAATAACAAAACCACCCTTAAATCCTGTTCAACCAGTTGGATGTTCTCGCCAAACTTCTCTGCAGACAAAGATGTTGTCGTCTCGGCAGCAGGTGCAAGGAAGTGGAATGCTTGGTTTGACAGTCCTTGCCTGACACGGCTTCAATAACGTTATTATACTCAGTACAAACAGTAATAGCCTCCAGGCATTTAACAATGGATGAATTTGGTTTGTTTTGGTTGGAAGGACACAACTTACTTTTATCCCCAGTCCACTAACCCTATGACCTAGGTTACACTTTCTCTTCAGGGAATCAGACAGACACACACCTCTCTCATATGGATTAGTCTTCCAACTGAATGAAGTAAAAAAAAAAAATATGTTTTAGGCCTTGTAGTGATACATGCATACATTATACTGACATAATACTTTTTTTTGTTTTTACTTTCATTTAAAAAAATGGTAAATGCAGCTATACAGAGTCTTTAGCTATTCCAGGGAGAAAGGACGAGAGGTGGAAGGTGATGTCAGAAAGGGGAACACCGTGTCCAGATGTTATTCAAAGTTAGGAGGAGAGGGGGAAGGTGCATGTGGGAAGAGTGGGCCAGATTTAGGTACTGCAGCAGGAGCGACTGGCCGGCTGAGCTGCCTCCGTAAGATCCACTCCCCGGTTCCGCCCACTGTACGCGCCGTCAGCTTGAGGCTCGTTCTTGGGTAAATTCTTTGCTGTGAAGCGATAGGGAAAAGGTTTAGGACCTGTGTTTCTATTATCAGATTGATAGACGCTTTAACATTTTCAAACTAAGTGTAATGAACATGGAACATAAAACACTTACCAATAGCCATGAACATCTCATTAACGTTCATAGAGGTCTTTGCTGATGTTTCCATGAACAGTAAACTGTTATCATCTGCGTATGACTGGGCATCCTGGAAGAAAACCACCAAAATCAGTCAATATGCAACAAAGGTTGTGTTTAACTGCCTTATAGGTCAAATTGTATGATGACTCCATTGAGAATAAAACTAGCACAGTGTAATGTTCATTAGCAAATTCACTGGCACGAACCTGAAAATCCAATGCTCTTTTGTTTGCAAGGTCAGCTTTGTTCCCAGCTAAAGCTATTACAATATTTGGACTGGCTTGTCTCTGAAGCTCCTTAACCCAGTTCTTTGCTCGTGCAAAGGACTCCTGGCAAACATCAGAGGACGAGAGATTAAGTCAGACAATAACAAGGTCCTTGTGGAAGAATGACAACACAACCCCTCCCTTCATTCCCTGGTTATGCTATTGACTTTGCAGGATATCCAAAATGTGGTCTCATTAAAGGAGAACTTCTATAAAATATGACAATTAAGTATAATGTTCCCCAGCTTACATGTATGGGGAGTTTGTCAACAAGATGTATCATATTGCTGAGTTGAAGGCATGCTCTGCTCCAAACATTGGCTTAAGCTTTGTGTACAAAGCATTGAGTTAGAAAACCAAGCTCGTTTGACAGCTTATTTCCATGAAATACTACGTTCTAACAACTTCCCAGCAAACATCTTAGCAAATAAAGCAAAAGCAGACATGGGGATCAACATAGAATTTCTCATTGGAGTTGCTCTTTTTTTTTTTCACCAGGTTTGTTCATCTCAATGAGACTCTTTTACAAGAGAGACCTGGCCAAAATTGCAGCACAAAGTATCAGAAACATTTAACATAAAAAGATCAATTTACACATTGAACAGAAAGATGGTTTGGGAAAGTGTGGTGCAACTAGGGGTAAAAACAATGACAGCCCCTCAATTCATTTGTTAAAACAAAAGTGCCCTAGATGTTACAAGTTTGTTAGGACCAAATTAAATTAATAGGGATATTTTAGAATTGGGTCAAATCTAAGGACTACAGAAAGATGCTTGAAAACATGTCAGCAAAACGAGGCTACCCCTTTCCTCAATATTTTCTTCAGATTCTCAACTAGGCCTAATCATCAAACTCCTGCTAAATGTTCACAAAATGTCTTCAGCTGTACCTAATGCTATACAGTTAATTCGGAAAGTATTCAGACCCCTTTACTTTTTACACATTGTTACGTTACAGCCTTATTCTAAAATTGATTAAATTGTTTGTGCCCCCTCATCAATCTACACACAATGACAAAGCAAAAACAGGCACAGACATTTTTGCAAATGTATTAAAGATATGTGAAATTTGATATTTCAGGTTTAGAAGTATTCAGACCCTTTACTCAGTACTTTGTTGAAGCACCTTTGGCAGAGATTACAGCCTCGAGTATTATTGGGTATGACGCTACAAGCTTGGCAAACCTGACTTGAACCCTCTCAAGCTCTGTCAGGTTGGATGAGGAGCTATTTTCATGTCTCTCCAGAGAAGTTTGATCGAGTTCAAGTCTGGGCTCTGGTTGGGCCACTCAAGGACATTCAGAGACTTGTTCCAAAGCCACTCCGTTGTCTTGGCTGTGTGTTTAGGGCCGTTGTCTTGTTGGAAGGTGAACCTTCGCCCCAGTCTAAGGTCCTGAGCACTCTGGAGCAGGTTTTCATCAAGGATCTCACTGTACTTTTCTCTGTTCATCTTTCCCCTCGATCCTGACTAGTCTCCCAGTCCCTGCCACTGAAAAACATCTCCACGGCATGATGCTGCCACCACCATAGGGGTGGTGCCAGATTTCCACCAGACGTGACGCTTGGCATTCAGGCCAAAGAGTTCAATCTTGGTTTCATCAGAGCAGCTTGTTTCTCATGGTCTGAGAGTCCTTTAGGTGCCTTTAGCGGGATGTCATGTGCCTTTTACTGAAGAGTGGCGTCTGTCTGGTCACTCTACCATAAAGGCCTGATTGGTGGAGGGCTGCAGAGATGGTTGTCCTTCTGAGAGGTTCCCCCATCTCCACAGAGGAACTCTGGAGCTCTGTCAGTGACCATTGGGTTTGTGGTCACCTCCCTGGCCTGGGCCAATCTCCCCCAATTCCTCATTCAGCTCTAGGAAGAGTCTTGGTGGTTCCAAACATCTGCCATTTAAGAATGATGGAGGCACTGTGTTCTTGGGGACCTTCAATGCGGCAGAAATGTTTTGGTACCCTTCCACCAAATCTGTGCCTCGACACAATCCGGTCTTGGATATCTACGGACAATTCCATCGACCTCATGGCTTGGTTTTTGCTCTGACATGAACTGTCAACTATGGGACCTTATATAGACAGGTGTGTGCGCCTTTCCAAATCATGTCCATTCAATGGAATTTACCACAGGTGAACTCCAATCAAGTTGTAGAAACATCTCAAGGATGATCAAAGGAAACAGGATGCACCTGAGCTCAATTTCGAGTCTCATAGCAAAAGGTCTGAATACTTACCTTATTTACGTATCTGGTTTTTATTTTTAATACATGTCTAAAACCCTGTTTTTGCTTTGTCATTATGGGGTTGTGTGTGTAGATTGATGAGGGGAAAAAAATATTTAATCAATTTTAGAATAAAAATGTGGAAAACGGGAAGGGGTCTGAATACTTTCCAAATGCACTGTACCTAATTTAAGAGTCTCTTTTAATGTGTGACAGAGTACATAAACCTGGCTGCTGACTCACTTTGTTAGTGATGTCGTAGACCACGATCGCGGCCTGGGCACCTCTGTAGTACATGGGTGCTAAGCTGTGGTAGCGCTCCTGACCAGCTGTGTCCCAGATCTCAAACTTGACTGTTGTGTCATCCAAACATACTGTCTGAGTCAGGAAGGCAGCTGAGAGGAGACACAGTCAAAGCAGCATTTAGAATTTTGTTTGCAGTAGGCTATAAGAAAAACATCTGGCTGTCCAGTTTCCAACAATGGACTATATATACACACATCATGGGAGATTGCATAACCTACAGAATGTAATCAGAAATGTAATCAGAATCACTACAGGACAAAAAAGATAGTGGAATGGACATAACCCAAAACCACTAACACATGAATAGAAGATGTCAGATCAGCCAACCTCCGATTGTGCTCTCTTGGAATTCATGAAACTGGCCCTTGACGAAGCGAAGTACAAGACTGGACTTTCCCACGGCGGACTCCCCTAAGAGTACTAATTTGAACTGGGAGATCTTGTTGCCTGTGTTCGGCCCATTGGGTCGTGTAGCACCACCCCTACTTGCCATGTCCTACACCCCAGTCTCTTGCTCTGGATGCAGAAGTACCGCTTGAATGGTTACTCCTAGAACTGCCAAAAATGAGATGTCACATTACTTAAATTGTCAATAGATCAGTGAATAAAGTAGTGGGGGAAAAAAATAAATACAACTACAAAATAATCCTAATGATCAACTTTGACATTGAATTGGTTAGAAATTGTTAAATTAGCTTTGTCTCTGATCATCGTTGTAATATCATTGAATCACAGGATGTAGCTAGCTAGTTAACTACAGACAGTATTTGGAAATGTGACAACGACTTTCACTTGGCAATTAGCTAGTAACATTAGACTTGTTTACAAAGAATATATTACACCTATTTCTTAACTGTCCAAACTAGGGTTGTAAAGGGTCAGAAACCTTCCGGGAAATTTCGGGGGTTTTCTATGGGAAGTTAAGCCCGGGAATTTTGCTTAAATTCTCTCTCTTTTTTAAGTTAGCTTATAACAGTGAATTTTTTTTTGAGGGATACACAAGGCAATTTTGGTTAAACTATCCCCAATTCAATGGAATTGCAACCCTCTGCATGCACACTGCATTCTTCCATCACATGTACAGCTGATTCTCAAGATCTTGCACACTAATGAGATGCTATTGAGCCCACACTACTACACTGTCTGAGCCAAGGACTACATGCTTTCTGGTAAGTTTTGATTAAAATACTGGGTGAATATATTTTATGACATACATGATTTTGTTAGATAGTAAATAGTAGCCTACAGCAAAGTGTGTTTTAATCATTTCTAACTTGTTAATCATTTTTGCTAGTTAGTTTTAGTTAACATTTGGGTTTTAGCTAGCTTGAGCCTGCTAATTGAGTGTTAATTCACCTGTTTCCATACTTGTTTCATTTAAAAAATATATATATGTATCACAAAAGGAGTTGTTTAATCTAACTGCTTAACTATTTATCTGTACATGAATTGTATTCTGGTTTTTTTTCCCACTCTTTTTCTAATCTTTACAGGAAAATGCCAGGGGCACTATCTGATGTGTGGAGACATTTCACTGCAGCTAATGTAGAAAGAAAAGCTCTGTACATTTGCAAATACTGTGCCAAATCATATGTGAAGAATGCAACAAAGATGCAGAATCATCTGGCCAAGTACATAATGTTCCCTCAGCGCTCACAACAAGCAACCTCTGTTAGAAGTAGAGAAACTTTTGTCAGAGGTGAAAATTATGAATCAGACACATTATCGATAGCAACAGCTCATGGTCCTCCTGGAATCCAAAGTTTTTTTTTACTCAATGGGGGAACGAAGTCAGAGAAATGCTGATGAATGTCTTCGAGCTGTGTATGCTATTGGAAGACATTTCTGAATGTTGTTTGCCCAGCATAGATCCCGCAGAGACCAACCAGACATGCTTTATCTACTCATTTGCTGGATGCAGAGTTCAACAGAGTGAAGGTCAAGCAAATCATAGACAAAGCAGACTGTATTGCAATCATCTCTGATGGGTGGTCAAATGTTCGAGGGCAAGGAATAATTAACATCATCATCATCATCTCCACCACTCAACCAGTATTCTACAAGAGCACAGACAAGGGACAACAGACACACACGTCTCTACATTGCAGATGAGCGGAAGGCAGTCATCAATGACCTTGGACCTTGAATCTGCTCCTCTGCTCCTCAAGGACATCATGGCACTGAAAACAATGGATACACTCAAGAAGAGAGCCAAGGAAATGGCTAGGTATGTGAAGGGTCATCAAGGTATAGCAGCAATCTACCTCACCAAGCAAAGTGAGATGAATAAGAGCACCACATTGAAGCTGCCCAGCAACACCCGTTGGGGTGGTGTTGTCATGTTTGACAGTCTCCTGGAGGGGAAGGGGTCTCTCCAAGAATTGGCGATATCACAGTCTGTAGATATAGACAGCCCCATCAAGAGGATCCTCCTGGATGATGCATTTTTGGAGAGAGTGGTATGCAGCCTGAAACTCCTGAAACATACAGCAGTAGTCATTGCATGGATTGAGGGAGACAATGCCATTCGGTCTGATGTTCAGACTCTGCTTGCAGATGTAAAAGAAGAAATTCGTACTGCCCTGCCCACTTCACTGTTGCTCCAAGCAGAGGAAACTGCAATTCTGAAATACATTAAAAAGCATAAAGACTTCTACCTGAAGCCCATACACACCGCAGCATACATGTTGGACACTGAGTATGCTGGCAAGAGCATCCTGTCTGGTGCAGAGATCAACAAGGCCTATGGTGTCATCACTATCGTGTCTCACCACCTTGGCCTGGATGAGGGCAATGTTTTTGGCAGTCTGGCGAAGTACACTTCCAAGCAAGGGCATTGGGAAGGAGATGCAATATACCAACAAATCTCATCAGCCACCTGGTGGAAAGGACTTTGTGGAGCTGAGGCTCTTTCCCCTGTTGCCTCAATCATCCTCCAAATCCCACCAACATCAGCCACCTCAGAGCCCAACTGGTCCTTGTTTGGGAACACACACACCAAAGCACACAACAAGCTGACCAATACAAGGGTTGAAAAATTGGTGGCCATCTGGGCAAATTTGAGGCATTTCGAGCCAGACAATGAGCCATCCTCAACAAGATTGGAATGAAGAGAGTGAAGATGAGGCCTCAGAGGCCTCAGAGTCTGATGTACAAGAGGTGGACATTGAGGAGTTACAGGGAGAAGGGAGAAGACATGGAAGCCTGAGAGGAATACAACCAAAGCTTTATATTCTAGAATATTCTAATTTTATAGATGCATGTTGAAAACGTTTTTTGGAGATGCAATGGATCATTGGGGATCATTCAATATTCCCTTTCTTTTTTTCAGTGAAATCATCCCATGTGAAGAGTCAACTAATTTAGTTAAAGTTCAACTCATAACTAAATCGTTTTTTTTTATTGGAAGGATTTAATCATTTGCATTTATGTATACTTATGATAAGGTAAAATGTTTGTCGCCAAATGATATGGTAAATATATCAAATGCAAAAAACATCTACATTTAAAGGGTATTAATAATAATATATTCCCACGGAAAGTTTCCACATCTGAATATTTCCCAAAATGTGCAACCCTAGTCCCAACAAGTAAACACAACAAGCCATTGTGTCTAGTCTAGCCAAAAATAATTGCAGTGAAGACATGTCGGTCGAAATCGTGTTACGTCAGTCTTAACCACAAATAACCACTGTGTTGACTAGCAAGCTAGTAAGTCATGATGGCGGATAAAACCTATCAGGCACTGTGTCCGTCAAAAATAATGATTAGCTTCCTCTGGACCAATGGGTGGGACGATCTTGTCTATGACAAATTGGTTAGCTAGCCAGCCAGTTACAATTAGCTAACGTAGTTCGCTATAATTATTTAGATTAGGTGGCTACTGTTATCGAGCTAGTTTACTTTATCTAGCTAACTAACTACAGTACATACAGTCTATTGAAGAATGTGCTAGTTCGTACACGAAAACTATCGGTCTTACTGCTAGCAAGCGACATAAGGTTGAACCACACCTCACCCTGCTTCACGCAAATACATAGAAGCTAGCTACATACATACATTTCAATGGTCAACACATAACAGTATATTAAGAACAGGTCAACTGTTGATTTATTATTTGCTGTGAGCTAGCTAACAAAACATAGCTTTCGGCCTAGCCAGGGCTAGCTAACAAGCTAGTTTTGCCGGTAAACTAGCTAGCTAGAATGATATCTGCTTACCTTATCCGATATCATTAACTAGGTAGCTGAAGGGATTAACAAAAATATATATATATATTTCCGGCACTCCACAATCTTTTCAAAGGTCGATCAATTTCATAAAGCTTATCCCTTTCCCACTTCCCGTTTGTTTTGTATGGTACGGTGTATGATGATAAATCGAGCATCTACGTAGCGCTGAGAATAAACCAATCACACACTCGTGTTAAAGGGGGAATCTGCGATTTTGAGGTTATACAATGTTTGTTTACATTTACTTTGTTGGAGTAAAACAAACGTATATTTAGGGTTCTGATGGGGTAAGACAGTTGAACTAAGTTCGAGGCATTTATAAGTTATATTCTTAAAGAATCAATTTGTGCATTTAATTAATGTACAAGTCCAAAAATCGATGGAGCAACTGCAGATTGCCACTAATGAAAGGAACCGGAAAACGAATAATTTTATTAGGCAAAGAGGTAATGTTACACAAGTGTGATAACTCATTCACAAAAAACTTTGTAACATATAACATGACTTGATGTATGCAACTTTGTCATAACATGTCATATTGTTAAAGTGTAGGCTAAAAGCAAACATTTGCAATGTTCATAATCATACAGGTTCTTAATTGTTTTTTTATTTATACTTATACCTTTATTTAACTACGCAAGTCAGTTAAGGACAAGTTCTTATTTACAATGACGGCCTAGGAACAGTGGGTTAACTGCCTTGTTCAGGGGCAGAACGACAGTCATGATGTATGTATTGTAGAAGGCCCACAATGTGGTTACTTAAGTCCGATTTGGATATATTTAGCTGTTTTTGCTTTAGAAGTTGTCCCTTTTCAGATTTAGAAGTGACTTGCTAAATGCTAACTCCCTTTCAGAAAAACTGGTTAGCATAGTTAGCATACAGAAATCGGTAGTGGTAATCAGTCGTTTTTAACTGTAATGCAGTTGATTGGTGACAATGACATGAACATGTGTTGGGGTTAACATCTATACAAACATTATACTCCGATTTTTTATCTCAACATAGTGTGAAATACACATAAACAATAGCCAAAATGTAGACTAATGTTGCTGGGGGGCAATGAGAAGATTCGGGATCTTTCCCTCACGGCCCTTCCCCTACACATTTCCATGTCAATTCCATTGTTTTGATCGAGTTCGATTGACCTCTTTGCGCTGGAGTCACTTTTTCCCCGCCATAGTAATTATAACAATATAATGTTTATGTTTTGTTTTTCTAGAACACAGGCACAGTAAGCCTATAATTATAATTCCAATCAGATCAGACCTCGGTTTCCTAGTGGTGGAAATGTGAATGTGTCTGTTTGTATGGATGTATATTCAGTGTCTCACACACCTTCCCTTTAAAGCCCCAAACCCCACCAGTAGTGAGGATGTTTCTCAACACAACATGCCCAGGTGCAGTGACTATCCGAGTGTTCCATGGGAAAGCCAACGACCCTGACATTGCCAGTACTCTAGTTCATGGAGTGAGCAGCTAAGCTTCTATTTCGGTGAGTAGAGACCTAAATAAACAGAGACAAGCATAGTGAGTTTTAAGCTAACTAAACCCAGATTTTCATTTTACAGATGTAGGATCTTAATTTGATCCCTATTTTGTTGCTGAGAATTTTTACTGCATAACAGGAAATGCAAACGTGTAGTGTATTCATGGTTTAAAAAGACTTCTAAAGTTTCTAATTTCCAGACTTGATTTGCCCTAACAAAAAATGTATAAACCGCTACAGAAAATGTCCATTAATTATAATCCACATAATAATTCAAATTTCCTGTTGCTGCAGGATTGTTTTCCTGCTGTAGGAAACTGGCTAAAATTAAGATCATACACCTGTACATACATTTAACATGGTAGAGATCATCAACACATTAATTAATGGGATTGGTATGGTCGTATTTGTTTCTGTATTTCCTACAGGGTGGATTAGTGATCAACCCACCACCTAAGACCATCTATCAACAGAGGTTACATCAGCTCCACGAAGCTGGATATTCTACCAATCAAAAAGCCCCCCTGGGCATATCACATGATCAGAGCCCTGGGCTTCCAAGGTGCGGTGCGATTATCAACCCACCTAAAAGCGTGGAGCAGGTGGAGACAGAGGCTCAGGAGGGACACCAGTCTTATATCTGCTCCCACAATGCCTACTTTGTCAGTGAGTATTGTGGACATTTGTCTCTCTTTGGTTCTGACAGTGTTCAAATGGGGACTTCATTTAGGCTTGGAAGTAAATTATATGCTATTCAATATGTTGTTTTACACATTGATTTAACACCCATCATTTTCAGACACATTTCTGTAGAAACACCATAGCCAGTGGTTAATCATACCTGTTTGATTTTAGCCTGGGTAAATCCATCATAACTGTGTTGCGTCCCAGGTGAACAGGTTGATAGGAAATACAAGGGGAGCCGTTATGGAAAGGACGGCAGGTTCGGAGTGCCTACTCCCCACCACAACGATGGACGCAGTGTCTCCAAATCTCTCCACTGGTTGTGTGATACTCAGAAGTAAGCACTTATCCTACCTTATGTTTATTCAAAACACTCGACTTCTCATCACCATTCAATGTCACACAATGCATTGCCAATAGTCATGACATCAAATGTTGATTTGTGTACTGCTATTTTTTCCCATACTCATAACAGTGCAAAGTTTGTTTCTCAGAGATGTGATGACAGGGAAAGGATACAGCCACAGATTAGCAAAGTGCATGACCCGTAAGTCTATCACATTAACTCTTTAATGCAGATCTAGTTAAATGCCTGTTCAGTATATGTTCCAGACATGTGTATACACAACTCATGCCCAGCTACTACAGTAGCTTTACTTCCTCTATTCCCAGCCTTTTATAGCATAGCAGACACATTGAAAGTGCCAGCAGGTCATACATTTGGAATCTTGCTAGCGGCCAGATGAATTTGGTGAGTAAAATTTTAATTAATAAAAGGACGCATATTCATAAAAGGACACATATTGAGTTTTCTATTACAATGCCAGTATGAAATTGGTAAAAATGGGTAAAGCTATGATGTAGTCTAGAGGGGTGACCAAAATGTAAGCCTTCTGTTATTGTTTGAAGATGAAGAATTTGGTTTAACTTTCTCCACAGATGGTCAGTGCTGTACGCCAGCACCTCAAGAAGGTCAACTTCCACAACTTTAACTCCCTGCTGCAGGCCTTCAGGCACGACGACAAGGTTACATACAGTGCATTCAGAAAGTATTAAGACCCCTTGACTTTTTCCACATTTTGTTATGTTACAGCCTAATCCTAAAATGGATTTTTTTCTTAAATCAATCTACACTACACACAATCTGCACTCATCAATCTACACACAATACCCCATAATGACAAAGCAAAAACAGGTTTTTAGACATTTTTGCTAATTTATTACAAATAAAAAACAGAAATACCTTATTTACATAAGTATCTAGATCCTTTGCTATGAGTCTCGAAATTGAGGTCGGGTGCATCCTGTTTCCATTGATCATCCTTGAGATGTTTCTACAACTCTTGATTGGAGCACCACCTGTGGTAAATTAAATTGATTGGACATGATTTGAAAAAGCACACACCTGTCTGTAAAAGGCACATGACAGCCCGTTTGGAGTTTGCGAAAAGGCACCTAGAGGACTCTTAGACCATGAAAACAAAATTTTCTGGTCTGATGAAAACAAGATTGAACTATTTGACCTGAATGCCAAGCATCTGGAGGAAAGGTGGCATCATCCCTACGGGGAAGCATGGTGGTGGCAGCATCATGCTTGGGGTTTTTCAGCGGCAGGGACTGGGGGATTATTCAGGATAGAGGAAAAGATGAACGGAGCAAAGTACAGAGAGATTCTTGATGAAAACCTGCTCCAGAGCGCTCAGGACCACAGACTTGGGCGAAGGTTCACCTTCCAACAGGACAATGACCCTAAGCACACAGCCAAGACAACGCAGGAGTGGCTTCGGGACAAGTCTCTGAATGTCCTTCAGTTGCCCAGCCAGAGCCCGGACTTGAACCCGATCAAACATCACTGGATAGACCTGAAAATAGCTGTGCATCGACGCTCCCCATCCAACCTAACAGAGCTTGAGAGGATCTGCAGAGAAGAATGGGAGAAACTCCCCAAATACAGGTGGCCAAGCTTGTACTGTAGGGTCATACCCAAGAAGACTCAAAGGTGTAATCGCTGCCAAAGGTGCTTCAACAAAGTACTTAGTAAAGGGTCTGAATACGTATGTAAATGTAGAATTTTTAATACATTTGCAAAAATGTCTAAAAACCTGTTTTTGCTTTGTCACTATGGGGTATTGTGTGCAGATTGATGAGGGAAAACAACAATTTAATCCATTTTAGAATAAGGCTGTAATGCAACAATGCGAAAAAAGTAATGTTGTCTGAATACTTTTCGAATACACTGTATATACAATTCTACTGTATTAACTTGATAATATCACAGAATTTCTAAACCCCAGGACCTACATCGCAATACTTCCGGGAATGCTTTGCGAAGCAGACTCGACCGACCAGTCATGGGTTTGGGGTCTGCAAGTCAATGGGAGAAGTGAAAAATTCTTCCATAGTTGTTAATTTTCCTTAAATCTAAAGGCACAGCCTAGATTCAAGCCCATGTCTGAAGTAGCTGAACATGTTATTTCTCCAACGTTGTGAAAGTGACAAACTGACACATATTCATTTTCATCAAAAACAACTTAAAGTCGAAGGAGTGCCTTTGATTTGATTGCCTGCACATGTGCAGTTTGGCACGAGACTACCTTTAGGCCTGATGACATGTTTCTGCGCATGAGCTTAGCCAACCAACGTCGCCATGACATCGCCTACAAGTATTTCTATTGGAGAAGCAGTTTCTAGATATCTTCATACTGTACTGTCTTTGATAGTATTAAGTTAGTTTGAGTTCACTGTGTTCAGTCTGAGGTGTGTCTGTCTGTGTGTGTGCTATGTGCATGTGTTCGTGTGTGTGTGTGTGACTCCACAGAAGGGTCAGGGTGTGATCGACGGGGAGGACCTGCAGGACAAGTGTTGTCAGTTTAACCTGGACCTGAGTGGGCCGGTGCTGGATGACTTGATGGAGTACTGTGACATGGACAAAGATGGACTCATCAACTTTCAGGAGTTCGCCAACTTCCTCAACTGGAAGAACAAAATGCCCGCCAGTAAAGTGGAGCAGCGCATTCTGACTAGTGGTCAGTTACAGTGTCTAAGCATAGAAATATAATTACTAGAATGCTCATTCCCATGCAAGTACATTTTCTGTGATTGTTGTACTGGTGGTAATTCTATTCCCTTTTGATTGACAACTCTACCTCAGAGAGTAAGTCCAGCACGCCCCAGATAACATGCAGAGAGAGGCTCTCCCTGTGAGACCTGCAGCCTCAGAGGCTTTGGCCAGACCGGAGGACCGGGAACCTGCAGAGGTGGGCAGCACGCTGAAGAATAGATATTTAGGTGAAAGATGCATGAAGGGAAAATTCTATGAGTTTCAGCACACGATTTCTCACATTTGTATCTTAGCATTACAATGGACTGGTAGTCCTTTTCCCCCTGCTTCTCTACATTGTGTGAATCTCACTGTATAATTATGACATCTTTCCACACAGACTATCGTATGTACGGGACTCCCACAGTGTGCACCAACCTGGTGGCCCCGCGGATCAAGAGCGTCAGCGACAGCACTAACTACGGTGACCAGACCACAGCATTTGACTTCCTGTTTCCTACGCTGTACTCCCTAAGGGGAGTCCACATGGAGCACTTCTTCTGTCCCCGCACCTAAGAGGAGGTACAGAATACCAATGAACCCACTGAAGAATCAAGGGAGAGAAAGAAAGATATGGTCTCGTAGATTTTATAGAATAGCACTGGGACATACAGTACCATGTGGGATTTTGTGACAGCATTCAAAATGTAGGAAAAACGTTTCAAAAATATAATTGGTATGAACAATTCTGCCATTGGAGAAGTGATTGACACAAAATGTTATTGAAATAGGACGGAGCATGAGGAAATCATTTGTCAAAGAGATCTTCTGATTCTTATTTCCGCCTCCATTTCCTTTTCAGATCACTGACATATTCCGAAATGTGGGCGCAAGTATTTCCGAGGAGACATTTGCGGAGGCGTAGAAGCTGGCATCCATGAGACACCCCACTGGGGACGTGTGTGGAGATTTTCCAGGACGTTCTAAAGGAAATTCAAGCTAATTAAATCTGAATAGTATCTTTTACCTCCTCAGTATCTATTCTGTGAAAGAATGTACTTCAAGTGTTATTATTCTTTTTTTTTCTTTGAGACTAACTATTAATTGTCATATTAACGGTCATTAAAATTATTTTTGATTGTGGACTGTCATGTATTTTCTTAGGTTGAGAGCAATAAGCTGTTGCTAGAATAAGTAATACATTTTTTTCTGCTGCTAACTAAATGCTTACCCTTCCTGCATGTGATAATATACAATATCTACTCCTGACACCTAAGTAAATATTGAGAATTATGAGTACCATCAATGCCATCGGAGTCTTATCATTTGAAGTCCTGTTTATTCTGTCATACTCTTTGATTAGATTTACACACATATTTACTCTATGGTTGTATTAAGTCAGTGTTATAATGTTAATCTGTCAATCCTAATTAAATATGTGGCCACAGCCACAGCCTTAGACACACAAACACACAGGCGTGCGCACATACACACAAGCGTGCGCAAACACCCACCTACTGTACTGACGGCATATTGAATTGTTTGGATAACAATATCAACTTGAATAACCAGATGAATAAAAGGTTCCCGGGTGCATACACTAATCTATGTCGAAACCCAACAACACAGAAACATAACATGTTAATAAACAACACATGATCTTTTTGTCAGTGTTTTATCACAATTATTCTACTACTGTAAATGACCATTTAACAATCTGACACCCTGGCGTGGTGAATTGGCTAATATGCTATAAACATATTCACTAGCGTTTTAACATAAGTAAAGCTATGCACACTCATAATCACATTAGGAATAACCAGGAAGCGTCTAACCAGAACCCCCTACGCACCTGTCCATATTACCACGCCTGGAAATTATAATAATCCCCATCCATATTTCATTATGCATGAATTAATGCTTACTAATGAAGGAATTGTCTCTCTTTTTGATGCATCATTAATAGTGTGATTTAAGAGTTGACAGAATTGGATGAAACACAGTGTTCAATAGCCTGTCAGTGTAAATGTTTCACATTGTATTTGATTAAAAATCTATTTAACTAGGCAAGTCAGTTAAGAACAAATGGTTGTAGTTGTATACAATGAGGGCCTAATAGAGGATGTTTGATTTTGGCACTGGCACGATACATTACAGTACACCGACATCTGTGATTCCTTTGAGACATTTAATCATAATGTAAGATATTTGTATGCTTCATAAGCACTACATAAAACAAATCAACTATAAGCATCTGTCATACTCTATAAATGATGTATAAAGGGTGACATAACCATTAACACTGTAGGGTGATTTGCCAAATGTGACATTACACACTTTGTATGTTTTTACAAAATGTATAGAATATGACATATGCTTATAGATTATTTGTGAAGCATTTATGTAGTGCTTATGTATGCTATATAAAGCCTTTACAAGCTGTACTTCCTTTAAAGTGGGACCGGTATGTGTATACTATTCTACCTTTGTTTATTCCCAAACTAAACCGAGGTCACTTATGTAAAATGTGTATCATATAAACATCTATAGGAGGATAGGGAGACTTGCCAGTTATTATCCAACCGCTTTCAATCAACACTAATTCATAATGTGATTTGTGTAACACTATCGCCCCCTTCTGCTGAGGATTGTTGTGTTTATTAATTGTGTCTTACCTTTATAGATGCTATGCGGTATCAATTTTACTTCTGAATAATCAGACAACTAAGGTGTTTCTGAACAATACAGAACAACAGTTTAACCTGTGATACTGTTTCACAGAGACAAAATGTCATACAGTATCACCGTGAAGCAGTTTATTTTGTTCTGGGACAATCTATAACAGCAGGGATATTGTAGAAACGAATTGTTCATGCTGAGGTTCATAGAAAGTCTATTGTTCCCAACAAACCTGAGATCGGAGAACTTAGGGATAAATAATAGGTCTGTATTTCAGTGTGTAGGGCTCTGGTTCCATCCAGTCCACCCTACAAAGCAGCTAGGATTCAAGGTGACTCTTCTGTTGACTTGTAATGTTTCAGTTGAGTTTGTGTGCGCTTGGCTGAGTACAATGGTCCTGCTGATTGAAGTCCTGTTGGTTAATAATGTTTTGTTGAGTTTAATGTTGTCAGAGCTGAATTAGGTCAACGATGCTGTGTATGCTTGGTCTGATGCTGTATCCTGGTGACAGAGGTGTTCATGGGTCTTGTCCAATCACCCTATCAGTTTCCAGTGCCAGATGTTAGTGACTGTCCAATCAGGTTCAGCTCCCTTGGTCAGCTCCCAGTGGAATCTGAGAGGGGAGATGGAGGGAGGGAGGGAGGGAGGGAGAGAGAGAGAGAGAGAACAAAAGGAGAGGGAGAGAAACACATTAAAATTAGATCTCATAGAAATTGCTTTAGATTTTTCAATGGTGTTTTAGCACCTCTGCAAAGCGACAAGAGAAGTAGAGTGAATGAGACAGAGAGAGAGTAGAGAGAGAGAGTAGAGAGTAGAGCGAGAGAGTAGAGAGAGAGTGTAGAGAGAGAGAGTAGAGAGAGAGTAGAGAGAGAGAGAGTAGAGAGAGAGAGTAGAGAGAGAGAGTAGAGAGAGAGTAGAGAGAGAGAGGAGAGAGAGAGTAGAGAGAGAGAGTAGAGAGAGAGTAGAGAGAGAGAGTAGAGTGAATGAGACAGAGAGAGAGTAGAGAGAGAGTAGAGTGAATGAGACAGAGAGAGAGTAGAGAGAGAGAGAGTAGAGAGAGAGAGAGTAGAGAGAGTAGAGAGAGAGTAGAGAGAGAGTAGAGTGAATGAGACAGAGAGAGAGAGAGTAGAGAGAGAGAGTAGAGTGAATGACAGAGAGAGAGAGAGTAGAGAGAGAGAGTAGAGAGAGAGAGTAGAGAGAGAGTAGAGTGAATGAGACAGAGAGAGAGAGAGAGTAGAGAGAGAGAGTAGAGTGAATGAGACAGAGAGAGAGAGAGAGTAGAGAGAGAGAGTAGAGTGAATGAGACAGAGAGAGAGAGAGTAGAGAGAGAGAGTAGAGTGAATGAGACAGAGAGAGAGAGAGTAGAGAGAGAGAGTAGAGAGAGAGAGTAGAGTGAATGAGACAGAGAGAGAGAGAGTAGAGAGAGAGAGAGTCAGAGAGAAAGAGAGTGTGCCGACAAATATATTTTATAGAGTATACTTTTGAAGATGTATTCAAACAGCTGAGGGAAGACCATTTAAACCAATGCTGACAAACAACCAAACTAATCTTCCCACCGTCACCTTGAAAATAAGGTGAAGCATCTTAACAGAGCTCTCTTGTCCTGCCAAACTGTGTCTCAGCAATGAAAGGGGAAACATATGACGTTTGACAGGCTTTTAGAAAAGAGTTTAAGACCTGAAACAATGAGAGTGAGATTCTGGCCAACTAGGTAGGTGGATATTAGGTATGACAACCAAACCGTGTGGTCCGATTCCTAACTGGATTTCTGATCAGGAATGGGAGAAGAAGCTTGATCCTGCTCCGTGGATCGGAAGTGGATTTAATTCCTGTCATTATGCTTGGAGCAAATCGCGTAAGTGATTCAGACCAAACCAGAGGTTACAGCACTGAAGCCTTCTCTTCAATTGGTTATACACAGGTGTACTTTTATAGCACTTAGGAGGTGTTATAACACATTTCCTACACTGTCAACATACTATGTACAAAACATATAAAAGCAGCAAGAGCAAATACAATGTGCTTTCTTTATACACAATATAACTATCTCACGTAGAGGTTTGTATGTTTCCCATACTTCCCCCAACCTTTCTCTATGAGATGCAGAAAATGAAGTCCCTGTTTAGATGTTTGCATTACTTATTGTGGGTTCACATGCATGGAGAAGGTAAATAAAATATTGACAAACTCTCGCACATCAAATCTCTTGGCTTATCCATCCAGATCCAGTAAGAGATTAAGAATTGGTAGAGACACAGCACATAAAAGTTTTTAATTCATATTTAAGTAAAATTTAGGGAGACTTAATAATTATAATCCAAACATGTGGATGCATGAAATGAATATTGATTAGTCTTGGATGCCATGCTTACTCATAGACAGCTGTCACTATCTTCTTCTGTGGGCGGTCTTCTTCAGTGGTGGCCATTTTGAAGATCTTGGTACTCTCCTGGTCCTCAGGAACATCAGCAGTGGACATATGCCAGAACCTCATCACAATGAAGCAAAACTTCCTACCTGAGAATAAGAGGAAGCAGGAAAACAGAGAGTTAACAAAAGACAAATATACAGAAACAGTGAAGTAGGACACAGTTATGCGTCACACTAACACACACACACACACACACACACACACACACACACACACACACACACACACACACACACACACACACACACACACACACACACACACACACACACACACACACACACACACAGTTATGCCAACGCACCTGCGAAAGCAAAACGATATAGTATCATTTTCATTCTGGATTTTGATAGAGAGCAAGATGCAGTCTCCCTTGTGGTTCTTCAGGCAACCTTATGAAACTATCCGATGCTGTACCCATAATCCTTATGGTAAAACGTTTACTGTACCTACAATATCCAGTAGAGGGAACTAAATGTCTACAATTCAGTCTTGTACATGGATAGTTTCACAACTAAAATTGGCTGGGCAAAATAGGCACGTTTCTTAGCGTGAAATCAGATTCCCCATGGAACCTTGAATTGCAGAAGTTCTGTAAGGTCTTATTTCTAAAACCTTGCATTCCAGACCCATGCCTTTAAAGCTGCAATATGTAACTTTTTGGGTGACGACCAAATTCACTTAGAAATGTGGGTTATAAATCTGTCATTCTCATTGAAAGCAAGTCTAAGAAGCGGAAGGTCTGTTATATGTGTTATTTCTATTCTCCATTGTTAAGTTTCGTTTTTGCATCTTTTACTTTCAGTTTTGTAAACCAGCTTCAAACAGCTGAAAATACAGTATTTTTGGTTGTGGAAAATATATTTCACAGCGGTTTAGATGGTACAGTTATTCTCTACACTATACTTGCTTGTTTTGTTACATAAACTGAAATTAGGTGAACTATTAGAATTTGAGCATTCAGGAAATGGCGGAGCAATTTTTGCATAGTGCATATTTAATCATTAAGTCCAGAAAAACAATATACAGCCCAACACAAATAGACTTACTGTTAGAGATTGTTGTCACACATGCCCATGAACCAATGGACAATTTAGTTCAAATCAAATCTAATTTTATTGGTCGCATACACATGTCTAGCAGATGTTATTGCGGGTTTAGCTAAATCCTTGTGTTCCTAGCTCCAACAGTGCAGTAATATCTAACAATACACAACAATACACACACATCTAAAAGAAAAATAATGGAATTAAGAAATAAAGAAACATTAGGAAGAGCAATGTTGGAGTCCGGAGTATATATAAATATATACTGTATATATGTATATATACAGTATATTACTGTATGTGATGGCATGTATAGACATTATGGGCAGTATGTGGGTAAAATATATAGAATATCGGAGGAATACGTGGATAGAATAGTGTAAATACAGCAATAGTTGAATAAGATGGACTTGACTAGAATACAGTATATACATATGAAATGGGTTAAACAGTATGCAAACATTATTAGTGACCAGTGTTCCATGTCTATGTACATAGGGCAGCAGCCTCTAAGGTTCAGCAAATGAGTAACCAGGTAATAGCAGGCTAGGGATAGTGACTAAGTTCAGGACAGGGTACTGGGTGGAAGCCGGCTAGTGATGGCTATTTAACAGTCTGATGGCCCTGAGAGAGAAGCTGTTTTTCAGTCTCCCAGTCCCAGCTTTGATGCAGCTGTACTGACCTTGCCTTCTGGATGATAATGTGGTGAACAAGCCGTGGCTCAGGTGGCTGAGGTCCTTTATGATCTTCATGACCTTCCTTTGACACCGGGTGCTGTAGATGTCCTGAAGGGCAGGCAGTGTGCTCCCGGTGATGCGTTGGGCTGAGCGGTGCAGTTGCCGTGCATGGCTGTGACATAGCCTGACAGGATGCTCTCAATGGTGCATCTGTAAAAGTTTGTGAGGGTCTTAGGGACCAAGACAAATTTCTTCAGCCTCCTGTGGTTGATAAGGCGCTGTTGCAGCTTCTTCACCACACTGTCTGTGTGGGTGGACCATTTTAAATCGTCGGTGCTGTGTACGCCGGGGAACATTAAGCTTTTCACCTTCTCCCTCCGTCGGTGTGGATGGCGACGTGCTCCCTCTGCTGTCTCCTGAAGTCCACAATCAGATTCTTCGTTTTGTTGATGTTGAGGGAGAGGTTATTTTCCTGGCACGACTCCGCCAGGGCCCTCACCTCTTCCCTGTCTCGTCTTTGTTGGTAATCAGGCCTACCACTGTTGTGTCGTCTGCAAACTTGATGATTGAGTTGGAGGCGTGCGTGGCCACGCATTCATGGGTAAACAGGGAGTACAGGAGGGGGCTGAGCATGCACCCTTGTCAGGCCCACAAATGTTTAGGCCTACATTGTGTGTGTGTGTGTGTGTGTGTGTGTGTGTGTGTGTGTGTGTGTGTGTGTGTGTGTGTGTGTGTGTGTGTGTGTGTGTGTGTGTGTGTGTGTGTGTGTGTGTGTGTGTGTGAGTGAGTGAGTGAGTGAGTGAGTGAGTGAGTGAGTGAGTGAGTGAGTGAGAGAGAGAGAGAGAGAGAGAGAGAGAGAGAGAGAGAGAGAGAGAGAGAGAGAGAGAAAGAGAAAGAGAAAGAGAGAAAAAAACTACAATGGTTGAGTAAACATACAACTGCGTTCAAATAGCTTTGTTTTCAGACGGTTGTTTGTGCACAGGTGCACAAAATCATTGTCTCAAAAGCTGAAATTTGATCAGTAGACCAAAACATAATTAAATTCCCGCTGTTCTGGGTGATTACAGGTCACGAACATTTGTGTTTGCTTGATATTTCGATTTCCTTTTAGTGTTCAGGCGAATTAATCTGAAAATATATTCTAGTTTGAGATAATATTCCCACGTATGAAAACAAGCGGAGAGACGCCTGCGCGTGTCCACACCCCTTTAAGTTCTGCAAGTCATTTTATTGATACATAATTGCTAGCGCAGCACTTGATTATTGAAACTGCGTTCAGATATGGAAACCTTTCTGAGAGTATTATAGTAATTATCCATGTCACTTTAAAATGCTTTTACACCTGTGGGTTGAATGGAGCAAAATAATAAAATATATTGCTGCTCTGATTCCACACGATTGCCAAACTATTTCTATATAAGAATGAAGCCTTCTTCATGTGCAGGCAACAGTCTGCAATTTAATTGTAGTTAGTAAAGCCATAATCTATTTAGCCACTTTTGTCCACAACTTTGTCAATAAAACATCCCCATTAACAGGCCAGCAAATAACATACATTTAAAACATTTAAAAGAAAGAAATGTGACAGGGTAGGAACTATAGTTTTGGTCAGTGTTTCCCTTGGGACTATAATGAGGGGTGAACATGTAAACTGGTATAATAACCCTCCTTGTATACCTGTCCCCCCCACTCTTCCCCATTAATCTAATATTATTGACTTTATTATCATCTATTATCTATTTTTTTTAGTTGTCTATTTAATCTTTTAACCAAACAAAGTTTGTTTTAAACAAAATCATGTTGAGAAATCACATTAGTTGAATGCATACAGGGAATCTACCTGACCCAAGAGCACCTTTAAAATCACAATTCAAATCCACATTAAAGCAGAGAAATGCCTTGATCTAACCACATCCCTCCTTGATCCTTGCCTGCCTCACGTCTTCCTCACATCCAAGATAGCTATATGGACAGAAAAGAGCAGAAGCTCTGAGCTGTCCCATCAAGCCCAGTTAGTCTTAATCTCTCTTAGTCTCTTAGTGTCCAGATGAGAGCTTTTGTGCCGAAGGTACTGTGTGGAGTCATTAGGCTACTGTGTTGTTGCTGTAGGCCCTACTAGTCTACAGTGTATTTGTGAGAGAGCAACCATTTTCTGAACATGCTGCTTTTAAGAAGAATTTGGGTTTTGGGTTTTCTGAGAAGTTATGCTTGTTTTTTATATATAAATATATATTTAAACAGTACCAGTCAAAAGTTTGGACACATTTACTCATTCAAGAGTTTTTCTTTATTTTTACTATTTTCTACATTGTAGAATAATAGTGAAGATATCAAAACGATGAATTAACACACATGGAATCATGTAGTAAGCAACATTTTTTAAGCAAATCAAAATATATTTTATATTTGAGATTCTTCATAGTAGCCACCCTTTGCCTTGATGACAGCATTGCACACTCTTGGCATTCTTTCAACCAGATTAATTAGGAATGCTTTTCCAACAGTCTTGAAGGAGTTCCCACATATGCTGAGCACTTGTTGGCTGCTTTTCCTTCACTCTGCAGTCCAACTCATCCCAAACCATCTCAATTGGGTTGAGGTTGGGTGATTGTGGAAACACTATATATGCCTCAAACTCCCTGTAGGCCTAAATGGATAGTTTGAATGAACCCTTACAGAAAAATCACATTATTTCACATGTGAAAAATCACATTATTTCACATGAAATTTCACATGTAGAATCATGTGAAAACGTGTTTTTTGAACACTTCTCATGGGCACTCTTAGAAAAAGGGGTTCCAAAAGGGTTCTTCTGCTGTCACCATAGGAAAACTCTTTTTGGTTCCAAGTACTTTTTGGTCTACAAGGAACCCAACACGTTTCTACTTGGAACCAAAAGGGTTCTACAAAGGATTCTCTGATGGGAACAGCGGAAGAACCCTTTTAGGTTCTAGATAGCACCTTTTTTTTTTACAAGTGTGTAGTTTCATGTTATTACATGTTGTCACGTGTTATCATTAACTTCACATAAGATCACATGTGATTGCATGAAACCATGTTTTTGGAACACTTCATATGCTCAAGTAAAATTAATGTGTTTTTTTCTGTAAGGGGATTAAATAAAGAAAGAGATCAAGAAAGAAAGAAAGAAAGAAAGAAAGATCAATGCAATATCTAAATTGTAAATGCAAATCCATGGATCAAATTTAAAGGGCAGTTCTGCCACTTTCCAACCTCATATTCATTATCTCGAGCACCATACCAGTCTACATATTTGAAAACAGCGTGTTTCTATGATCTGTAGTTAAAAAGATAAGAAAGACCCCCGCCCCCGACCCCAGAAATAAAATCTGTGACATCACAGGGATTCAAAGTCAGAAAAACTGTGATTTACAAATACAATGTTTTGTATTTTCTTGCTCCCCACATCACTGCAAATCTCATAGTGTTTGAAAATCACAGTTTTTAGAATGTTTTAACTTTTGGTGATGTCAAAAAACTTTCAATTTTTTTTCTACTGAAACAATGAAATGCACTATTAGACACTGATATTGTGCTGGAGATAATGAAAGCGAGGTTGACAAGTGGTGGAATTGCTCTTCAAGACAGTCATTATCATCCTATTGTGGTTATAAGAAGCTGAGGCCTTATCTGCCTCATCAGCACTCTGTTAGTCAAGTCTTTCCCATGTCATGCCACTGAAAGGCACTGTTGTCCACAAATGAACCCATGAATACCATAGGTTGATGGTATATTACAAACCACTGTTGTCCACAAATGAACCCATGAATACCATAGGTTGATGGTGTATTACAAACCACTGTTGTCCACAAATGAACCCATGAATACCATAGGTTGATGGTGTATTACAAACCACTGTTGTCCACAAATGAACCCATGAATACCATAGGTTGATGGTGTATTACAAACCACTGTTGTCCACAAATGAACCCATGAATACCATAGGTTGATGGTGTATTACAAACCACTGTTGTCCACAAATGAACCCATGAATACCATAGGTTGATGGTGTATTACAAAGCACTGTTGTCCACAAATGAACCCATGAATACCATAGGTTGATGGTGTATTACAAATCACTGTTGTTGAACCGCATAACTGCTGTCTGTCCTTCTTAAAGATTCTGATAAACAATCGAAAAAATTGCTACAAATTGTCCTAGCATACTTGCATGCCACCAAAAACTCTCAGGGACCTGCATACGTTTCACATTTTTGTTGTGGCCCTGAACTAGCTCATCAAATTCACCTATTCAAGGGCTTAATGATTAGCTGACGAGTGGAATCAGGTGTGCTACTGTAGCTGTGGAATAGTTCAAATACATTGAATGGCTGCGGTCCCCGAGGATAGGTTTGAAAACCCCTGGCCTAGACTTAACTGTAATGATTGAACAAAGCATGAGGGCTTCTGAGTGCGTGTTCAATGTGCGTCCTCTCCTCAAGACCTGTGGCCTTTGTTAGTATGTTGTCAAGGAGGGTGTTCACGTGTTTTGGGGAGCAGAGGATCACTAGTTCGAGCCTGGTATGGGACAGGGACAGTGGAGGAAGCTATACTGACATCGGTTTCGCTTATACAACCGAACAGCCTGCTTTTACTATTTAACACTACTTTCTTACCATAACTTTTATGCCATGTACACTACAGGTTTGGCATGTATTATCTGTCTATTGGCAAGTGGCCACTTGCACAATCCTCGGCACAGGTGTGTCGATCAAGGAGAAAAGAAAAATCCACATTAAAAAATTTAAATTGGAGTGACAGTCACCGCAGGAACAAGGTCAAAGTGAAAAAACTAAATAGATTCTGGAAAATAAATATATATATTTATTTTTTCTTGCCAAACTAGTTCTTAAAATAATATAGAGCTTGTTGATCAAGATTCTGAGCAAAGATGTCTCTTGAACTTTGGTGCAGGGTAATGAGAGAAATGAGTGCAAATGCTCTAAGAAATAGTTCCTAATTTTTTCCATCACAAATTATTTTTTCTACTCGTTTTTGTATCTATGCATAAATTAAAAAATCCGCTGAAATTTATTATTCATCTGAGATGTGATTAATATGCAAAATTATGTAAATTAAGATGCAATTAGGCTCCAATTCTCTAGTGGAATTTTCCATTATAATTTAATACAAAGTAACAGAGTAATTGGTGTCACGTGTAATTACGGTTACTCAAGTATACTTTCATTCAGGCATGCAAATGATTTGCTATATGTTGGTTATCCTATGCAAATGTACCATGTGGTGCTTTATCAAGTTGGGAAATATGAAGGGAAACCAAGAGGAATTAACAAAAAAGGCAACTACACCAATGTGCATTTCTTTATTATGAATGGACATTCTAGGTGCTGTATGTTTTAGGATGAATTGACCAAAGATACTTGGCTGGAAAGCAGTCAACTGAATGTTGAGGAGATAGATCAGGCCTCTTATATTGAAGCTTATAAAACATCACCTGCGCACAATACTATCATATTGTATCTGATCAACGAGAAAAGTAACATCACTTTCAGAGATGGACGAGCTTAACAGTTGGATATAAACGTTTTTTTTGTTTTCGAGGGCTAAGGTGGGCATTGAGGAACATTAAAACTGTTGATTGCCAATCAGGGAAGATCATGCTAGAGAAATGAAAGGGGCCATGAATATTATACTATATTTGATCATTGGAAAAGAAAATGACACAACCAATAGTAGGCCTGCAACATAATGTATGAGCTCAATTACTCTGCACAGGGCGACTAACTTCACCGTGGCAGTCTGCTCTGAGGGGAGAGAAAAGCGATTATGTAATTGATATCTATTTAGATAGAATAAAAGTCCTTTACTGCTTCTTGGGAAATTCCTTTGCGGAGAGCAACTCCCTCTCAGGAGCCAAATTGATTTAAAATTGTTACATGGCTGGTTACATGTCCTGACATCTTGCTTTGCTCTCTCTCTCTCTCTCTCTCTCTCTCTCTCTCTCTCTCTCTCTTTCTCTCTCGATCACTTTCTCTCTATATATATCAGACACACACACACACACACACACACACACACACACACACACACACACACACACACACACACACACACACACACACACACACACTGCTATCTGTCTTGTTCATGATCATTGCACTGAACAAAGACGTCCTTCCCCCCTCTCCCAGCGCTCTCTCCGCCTCCACGCTGTGTGCCTGCCTGCTTGCACAACTCTCTCAAAGAACATAATCCCTCAACAAAATGCCAACACAAAAGAAACTTGAGCTCAATCCTATAACACACGGACACAGCAGACAATGCCCCCTCCCACCAGTCCCCCCCCCCCCCTCCAACCCAGCTTCTCTCCCAGCAATAAATGCCCCGTGGCAGAGATCAGACTTTATCAGCCCCCCCATTCCCCCTCCTCCTCCATCTCCATCCCACTCTCCCTCCCTCCATCATTTTCCCTCCACCCCAACCAGGATGATAAGAACCCCCACTCCCCCAGACACACACACTACAATCTCCCTCTCCCTCCCCAGTCTCTCCCATACCTCCACACACACGACCCATCCCCATCATTGGAACTGAAGAATGGAGGCTGCAGCCCCATAAACAAGGGTCTCTGTGACCTAAAGACAGACTGATGTGTCATGAAGATAATGGATCACTTACTTTAGGTTGCCAGGGTGATACTGATGATGGACAGCCAGATTAGAGAAATGTAATGCCGAATGAATCTGCGTGTGTTCATAATGTATGCCACCTTGCACAAGCCCTCATTTTCTTTTAACTACAGCACAGCTGTCATGTGTAACGGAGGTAACACCTCATGTGATGACTGACCTTACCTGAGGTTGGCTCTCTACGTGAATGTCTAGGCTTCAGCGCGGCGATCGAAGACAGCCTTGTCTCATGCAGTGACCCGGGTTCAAGTCAGACTGTGCATTAGTGAGATTTGTGGCATTTTTTTTTTTTTTACATAAATGGAGGGTGATTAACTTATTTGACTGTCAGAATGTCAACATTTGTAATAAATGCACAAGGCTTCATAGGAACATGGAGATATGCTGTTATGCATGGCACGGCAATGCAAAAGATAAAGATCCAAAGAATGACGTTTGTGGCTTTTGTACATGTAATGTAGGAATGATAGTGGTGGTTTGCTTCTGCCTAGTGTTTACTTCCATTTGATATTACCGCCCATGCTTCTCCAATGCACTGATACCTGCTCCCTGTATCCCAGCCAAACCCCTATTTTCTCTCTGTTGAGTGTGTGTTGTCAGCTCTGGCTCTGGCTGGCGTAGCTACATGGTGCGGTTGGACGAGTGAGTGGGTGAGGTGGGTGAGAGAGGGGCGGAGGTCTGATGTAATCTCATGTCGGAGGCGTTGGCACGAGCAGGGCTCTCATTCACTGTGTGGTCTTCTGAGAGCGTCTACACCCCCTGCCTCGGTTTCGGGGCGAGACGTGTGCTCTGCCCCCATCTGCTGATTACATCAACAGTGCACTGGCAGACGTGACACCGAGAGAAAGTAGGCCACCTTAGCACCTCGTTGTCACAGGAAGTGGAAGTGTACCGGTGCACCTTCTTCACCTGTCTCTGTCTCTGAGCTCAGTGATGTAGCCGTCGGTACTAGTCAAGCACACATCACTGTGATGCTCTTGTGCAGGATGTGGTAGCTTTCAAAAAAGGGTCCTAGCGTGTTTGCCTTTTGAATGGTCATATGAGGCCTCAACATCATGCTAAAAATACATATAGTGGTGTATAGATGATTTTCCATTTAATATCGAATGACTTAAAAAAATATATATAAGTAAAGTATTGTGCACATGTCTATTCCAAAAGGAACATATTGTATAATGCAAGAATAGTATATATTAATTACAATAAATATATTTCATAAATTAATATAAGACTTTAAAGTGCATTAATGTTTATTACATTATAATAACTGTACAAAATTTGAAATATATATATATTTTCATCATTGTATTTTTATCCAGAAAGCAGAGCAATTAACTCTAAATTAATGTGACATTTAAAAATCCTAGTAAGGCATTTGTATGATTTTTGGAGGACGCACAAGGCTATTGAACCTCTTACCAAAAATAAAACCCAAAGACATCGGAGATGTGGCATCAAAATACATTCTATACATTTGTGCTGTTTTTCATGGATTACTGTCATTTCACATCCTCCATTGTGAGAGCCTGCCAGCCCTGCTTGCCATTGCTGGGCCTGTGTTTGGAATCTTGATATATTTGCCAAATGAATATTTGAAGCTTTAATGAAATGCATTCCACCTCTACACCTTCTGTAAGACGGCCAAGGCCACCTTGCACATTTCTCATATTTCACATTGGGTGTATAATGTACCTGCTGGTTAGGGTGAAAATCTACAGCATGTTGCCATTTCAGTGAATATTTCCGCTAGGTTAAATTGACTGATTTGTGAACATGTATAAAGCTGTGAATATAGGCTTTACTGTAACAGGATCATTCAAAGACGGCTTTAGTCCTAAAACATATCAAACAAAGAAGTCAGTCATTATGACCAAAAATAAGATAACAAAGCACAAATCAGAAATATAATTGAAGCATATGAATGAAAACAGTAATGATGCAGTAGAACTGTGCTGTGGTGTTTTTCTGGTGCTAATCTCCACTCTCCTGACAGACGAGGGACTATTTCCAGCCAGCCAGGGGAAGACGAGCTAGCATACTTTTAACCAGGACAGAGTAATACATCTTACTCTGAATACTAACTCAACAACATGGAGCATTTACCTTTCATATATCCACAGAGATGGTAACTTCCATTATATTGGAATTGTTCAGGGGTGAGGGGTTATATTCCAACTGTCATCGTGTTTGCCAAATGAAAAGTCTAATAAACCATGCGTACAGTAGATGTGTAATTGACTGTGTACGTGTAGGTTATAGATGGGCGGAGGGATATGAATAGGAAGTGTTCTGTGAGTACTATTCATGCCTACCTACCATAACAGTAGTATATACAGTATAGAACAGCTACACTCTGACAAACAAACACTTGTTTATGGTGAAAGAGGGCATTGAAGTAATGGCACAGTAGGACCTTGAAAACATCAAATACATATTTGATTTCAGAATACAACATTTGTCTGACTGTTTGAATCACCTCATCAAATCCTAGCCCCTCTCCCATCCCCAACCCATAGTATTCAATAAGTACACCCTACACACCATCATCTTCCCTAGGGATCTTGGTAGGTACCCTTCAAAGGCGCCCTCACTTAATTACCCCACTGGTTCCCAAGCATTTTTAGATCACGGTTATGGTGACATAATTCATTAGTGTTTGCCCAAAGAAATGATTTAAACTCTTTAAAGTGCTCCTCCAAGCAGAATAGCTATTACTGGAGCCATATGCACCAGCTTAAGTATCAAACGGTTTGTTGAAGTCAACTACGGAACAAGAGATGATAAACATAAATTATGGCTAATATACTGCACCAGTGGTTTTTAGAAAAAATGAAATGTTACTGACACAGGGAAAACACTTTGTAGTCAACGTCGCAGCAAAAATGTCCCTCTAATCCGTGACTGGTGAAGCGAGTGCCTGGAAAACACAACACAACATGGCACCGCGTCACCTTGAACATTCAGACGTGTTACTGCATCGTTTATGCCTGGGTACACCAGTGTGATTCGTGACTCCTGGTTTGACGTAACTTTGATTTGTTGAGATATCTAGGAAAACATAACTAAATAGAATGTATGAATTCTATGTTTTTTTTATGTTGCTCCTAGGAAATTACATTTTACCCTCAAACATAGTGTGATGAAAGTAAAGAACGCTAACTATCACTGTCTTGTACGTGTGGTTAAGATTGATGTAATTATTATCCTTTCTATATAAAAAAAAATCCCCCAAGTAAGGATGTGTTTTAAATGTCAGAGAAGAAAGGTCTTTTTTATCATTTAATAACAGTTAAATCAAGTTTCAACGAGTCTAACGCCACTAATGTTCTAAATTTGTTGCTCTACTCAGGGAGTTAAACCGTATTCTTCTCATTTATTTTTATTTTACCTTTATTTAACCAGGCAAGTCAGTTAAGAACAAATTCTTATTTTCAATGACGGCCTAGGAACAGTGGGTTAACTACCTATTCAGGGGCAGAACGACAGATTTGTACCTTGTCAGCTTCCGGTTACTAGTCCAACGCTCTAACCACTAGGCTACCCTGCCGCCCCGGGTAATGTTAACTGACTTGTATAACTAACATTGTTGTTTAACTTTGTATCCCACACTTTAACCGTTTGTTCTTCTATTCATCAAAATGATCATGACAGTGAAATATGATAGCGTCAGAAGGGTCCAGTAATTTGATCTCTTATCTCCTCACATTGTAACTGTACCTTGTCGCTACAGCCAATCAGGTGTGACTTTTAGTTCCAAGAATTTCCAGTGATTCTGAGGGGAAAACTAGAGGATACTTTGTGCAGGTTCGCTATTATGAGGGAACTGATGTGACCTAGCAGCCACTCCCAGTATCTGAGTGGTCTTTGTGAAGGCCTGGGGTTCATTGTCAGCATGGCCTTACTATTACCATATACAAGGATTCATTACTTTGTCTCGCCTTTGTGTGTATCGCTTTTTTAAGGGAACTGCAGGAATTATTAGAGGCTTAGCATTGAATGGGCCTCTAAGTAGCTTGAGGGGTGTAAGCCTCTTCCCCAAGTCAAGGCCAACATGCACACTCTGATCCCCATTCCTATTCAGTGATAATGTACATGTCAGTGGGGACATGCAATGATCCCGCACTTCTCCATGCTAAATGATCACTCTCTTTCTTCCCCTCTTTCTTTAATTTGACTAAATCCATTCCCCTAAAACTCGCAGCAAATATTAACATGTTCCCAAACAATAGTCCACAGAAAGCATGAATCAGCAGACAATTCCCAATTCCAGGCACACAACAGGGGCCTGTGTAGGGGAGGGAAGAGCTCTGTCGAAGCCTCCATCTTAAAAAATTCCAAACCCTGGAATAGGGAGGATTTTGATCCTGGGAAAGCCAAAGCGAGTTGCGAGCAGTGCCGCACAACTCCGTGTCTCCAGACGGCCTGATTTGGGAACGCCGTGAAATCCGTGGCACCTCTCCTGCTTCTCCGGCTGAATCGGTGCCATATCTGTGATGGACTGAGGCAGGAAAAGGAGGCAGCCAGGGATGAATACAGCTTAATCTTTACCCAGGCCACATGTGTGTGTATGATAACATGGATGCTTTCTTCCTGTGCAGGGCTATATTCAGCCAGCTGCCAGGTTGCTGCTTCGCTGCGATATTTGCTCACACTAAAAAGAACTATTGCACCTAAGGAGGGGGTTAATGCATGTTTTTGGAATAGGAGGCTCAAATGGTGGTAATTCCTGACACATTTCGAGAGGCAGATAGGGTTGTCTTATGGATACTGACAATATGTAAAAGCAACTACTCATGGCGCTTTCTCCCCTCGAGGTCCTTATATCTGATTTGTGCAGATCACCTCACGTGGGGTTATTTTTGTACACAAGTGACAGTGTTGCCATAGATGCTCTTGTCAATTAGAATAAATAAGACATTTTAGTCTCCACGCACGAGGAGAAATGCTACCTGCAGCGTAACACCCCACCAAGATTCTATGGAGTATAAATGTAGGCCATGATCTGTTCACCTTAAATCCTCTGATTTAACAGAATATAAACAAATGTCTCCTCCTAAGCATGTATGGTGCCATAACAAAATACCTGTGTGAGTGTGTGTGTGTGTGTGTGTGTGTGTGTGTGTGTGTGTGTGTGTGTGTGGTGTGTGTGTGTGTGTGTGTGTGTGTGTGTGTGTGTGTGTGTGTGTGTGTGTGTGTGTGTGTGTGTGTGTGTGTGTGTGTGTGTGTGTGTGTGTGTGTGTGTGTAACATCTTTCACCGCATACTGCCTATATGCAGTAGTCACTTGGACAGCTTTGTTTTAAAAAATGTAAACGGCCTCCCCATTCCCCACCCTTTCCCACATCAAGTCCCCCCCACCCCCCACCCAGCAACAAAAGCCATTTATTATGATTGCATTACCATAAATGACTTTATAACATCTGCTTGTCAATAATTATCGTACAAATTCCCCTACCCTCTGACCCCTGGTTTGGATGAACCCCAGGTGTATGCCACAGTCAGGCTAATGAGTAGCGCAGCGCTAGCACATTGTCCCCACGTCACTGCACACAGCCACCCAGCCACTTCAATTAAAACACAGTGTGGGCCTTAATATTAAGAGGAAATGAGGAATCATGAGCTAATTGAAAATATCACATTCAAGAGATACTGTAGCTTCTAAACAAAAGACTTGGATATTTTATCTAATATTGCTCAAATAGCTCATCAGTAACATATGGAAGGATGATATGTATTGTATGTGATAGATACAACAAGGTGATATACGAGTATTATATATTTATTTTATTTAACCTTTATTGATCTAGGCAAGTCAGTTAAGAACAAATTCATTTACAATGACAGCCGACCAAAAGGCAAAAGGCGTGCTGTGGGAACAGGGGCTGGGATTAAAATATATATATATATAAACACTACCGTACAAAAGTTTGGGGTCACTTAGGCATGTCCTTGTTTTTGAAAGAAAAGCACTTTTTTTGTCCATTAAAATAACATCAAATTGATCAGAAATACAGTGTAGACATTGTTAATGTTGTAAATGACTGTTATAGCTGGAAAGGCAGATTTTTTATGGAATATCTACATCGTCGTACAGAGGCCCATTATCAGCAACCATCACTCCTGTGTTCCAATGGCACATTGTGTTAGCTAATCTGTAACGGCTGTCGTAGGTGGAAGAAGGAGAGGACCAAGGTGCAGCATGGTAAGTGTCCATGTTCATATTTATTTTAACTCAGAACACTAAGACCAAAATAACAAAAATAGACCAACACGAAACAGTTCTGTCTGGTGCAGACACAGAGACAGAAAACAACTACCCACAATCCATAGTGGAAAAACAGGCTATTTATGTTAGCATAGCTGAAAACTGTTGTGCTGATTAATTAAGCAATAAAACTGGCCTTCTTTAGACTAGTTGAGTATCTGGAGCATCAGAATTGGTGGTTTTGATTACAGGTTCAAAATGTCTAGAAACAAAGACCTTTCTTCTGAAACTCGTCAGTCTACTCTTGTTCTGAGAAATGAAGGCTATTCCATGTGAGAAATTGCCAAGAAACTGAAGATCTGGTACAATGCTGTGAACTACTCCCTTCACTGAACAGTGCAAACTGGCCCTAACCAGAATAGAAAGAGGAGTGGGAGGCCCCGGTGCACAACTGAGCAAGAGGACAAGTACATTAGAGTGTTAAGTTTGAGAAACAGATGCCTCACAAGTTCTCAACTGGCAGCTTCATTAAAAAGTACCCTGTGTTTTGCGCATACTATTTAATGAAGCTGCCAACAAACATTTTGAGTGTTTGTTGCAGCTCATTCCAGTCGCTAGCTGCAGCGAACTGAAAAGACGAGCGTCCAGGGATGTGTGTGCTTTGGGGACCTTTAACAGAATGTGAGCGGCAGAACAGGTGTTGTATGTGGAGGATGAAGGCTGCAGTAGATATCTCAGATGGGGGGAGTGAGGCCTAAGAGGGTTTTATAAATAAGCATCAACTGGTGGGTTGGGTATACAGAGATAACCAGTTTACAGAGGAGTATAGAGTGCAGTGATGTGTTCTATAAGGAGCATTGGTGGCAAATCTGATGGCCGAATGGTAAAGATCATCTAGCTGCCATCATCTAGCCGCCAACATCTAGCCACACTTACCTGCCTATCTATAAATGTCTCCGTAATCCAGCATGGGTAGGATGGTCATCTGAATCAGGGTTCATTTGGCAGCTGGGGTGAAAGACGAGCGATTGCAATAGAGGAAACCAAGTCTAGATTTAACTTTAGCCTGCAGCTTTGATATGTGCTGAGAGAAGGACAGTGTACCATCTAGCCATACTCACAAGTACTTGTATGAGGTGACTAACTCAAGCTCTAAACCCTCAGAGGTGGTAATCACACCTGTGGGGATAGGGGCATTCTTCTTACCAAACCACTTGACCTTTGTTTTGTAGGTGTTCAGAACAAGGTTAAAGGTAGAGAAAGCTTGTTGGAGAGAGGCAGTTAGCAAACCAGGCCAAAGACCCCTCATGGACACCAATACTCATTAGCCAGCCCACAAGAATGGAATGTTCTACCATAAAAAAAGATTTGGCCAAGTCAATAAAAAATAGCAGCACAACATTGCTTAGAATCAAGGGCCATGGGGACATCATTGAGGACCTGTCAGGTTACAGTGACACATCCATAACCTGAGCGGAAACCAGACTGCCTACCAGAGAGAATACTATAGACATCAAGAAAGCCAGTCAGTTGATTATTGACAAGTTGTTCCAACACTTTTGATAAACAGGGTAAAAGTAGTGTTTTGAATAAAAACCATCAGTGCTTGGATTTAGGGTTTTATTAGTGTTCACTGGATTTATAACTATCATTTTCCAGACTAAATGTCATTATGAGAGCTAATAGCAAACATATTTTGGAAAATTACAATATCTCACAAAGTTTCAAAGCACAACGCTCACATTACAAAAATAACATCTTTCAAACACCTAAATAATGCAAAGTGTGTCAATCTATTACCCAAGTCTCCCTAAACAGCAGTCTAGTTGTTTGACTAGACACCACGGCAATGTCAGATGCAGCACTAATTGAAAAGTTAATTATCTTTTCTAAGCCATCAGCTGTCATTTGGGCAGATCAGATTCTAGCACAGCCTCCCGGGACCAACTTTATTTTCTTCTTAATGGTTCGGGGCCTTCCATTTAGCTGTGTGGAAACATTTGGTCATTGAAAGTACCATTTATACAGCATTGTTTAATTAAATTCAAATTAAGAGAACTGTATGCAGAATTTAATTTCTTGTATAAATGATTGTCTAAAAAACTGGGTGCAAGTTAGATCATCAAACTTTTCATTATCTTTCCCATCTCTCGAGGTGCCTATGTTGTTTTGCTGACGCCTCTCTGCATCTTGTTGACGGCTCCCGAAACATAAATGAGAGGAAATCACCCACAATGCACTGCATATCTCTTCAATGAATTCGTTTTTTTGCTCTACCTTTTCCAAAACATGGAGTGAAATAGGTTGTGAGAACTTGTTTATCTAATTTCCTTGTCAAAAATGTTGCCCTGAATTGTATCACTACAAAGGAGGTTTAAGTCTAGAGAAGATAACTGTCACTAAAGTGTTGAAATCAATGGCTATTTTAAATTCCAGAGGATTTAGGTTTACAATCCATTTAAGTAAGTAAGGATTAAGCCATCATGATTACAAGGGTACAACAAAGTGCATTCTGCCAAAGTTTGAGAGTGGCTTAGACCCAAAACTGCATTATTGAAATCTCATTACAGTGCATTGTGCATTGTGTACAATATAA
Organism: Oncorhynchus kisutch; assembly: GCF_002021735.2. Taxonomy (NCBI): domain Eukaryota; kingdom Metazoa; phylum Chordata; class Actinopteri; order Salmoniformes; family Salmonidae; genus Oncorhynchus; species Oncorhynchus kisutch. Next base: position 59,206,067 of record NC_034186.2, read on the forward strand.
ACTCACAGACTGTTTCCTCCTGTTCTTATGGTTCACATCATGACTTTAGAAAAGCCTTGCGTTGGTGCTGAAGTAAAAGATAAATATTCCATCCCAAATGTTGTCTTGAGACAAATGCTTTTGTGTACCACATTGCTCTCCGTAGTCACATTCCTTCTGAGGGTCAGCATCAGTGTAATTGATTCTGCTTCATCTTATTCCATTTGTTATTAGGGCCACATCGCTCTCCATGGGAACGCCTAATTGGTCTTCCCAGGTGGCCACTTGGAGAAACAGACAGAGGCAGTCTAGCAGTCACTCGCCGTGTCCAGTGGGACAGCAGCTGATAAAAAATGTACTTCATCTTGCAACTATAGGATTCTGCCAGTGTTGCGCTCATATTAAGGTATCTCGCTCAAATGAATTCTGTTTTTTGTTTGTTTTGAGATTTGCATTTGTGTCAATCAAGTAAATGTATTCTGTGCAACTTCCAGCACGCGTTTACTGTGAACACTGAGGCTGTACCCACTTTAAATTGCAGTTTTAACAGTTACCAAGTAGGCTACTGTGGCTATTTGATCATAATGTAGGCCTACCAGAGTGGCCTAACATCAAAACAATGGAGAAAATGCATCTCATAATAACATGGAAACAGCTGTTCTATCAATCAGTCTACAGTAGCAGCCAATGTGTGGTGTTCAATGTAGGTCTACATTCCATGAGACGTTTGAAAAAAAACATGCAGGGCTTGACATGAACCTGTTCATCCACTTGTCCTTCAGACAAGGAGGTGACTGAAAGTGTTGTTTTGTTGTTTTGTTGTGTTGTTGTTTGTGTTGTTGTTTGCAAGAAAACACTTTACAAAATAAAATGCATGTTATTCCCATACCATTACGACAGAGAATCAGACACATTATGTTAGCTACCCCCTGCCTGTTGGCTACTTAGCTTATTCAAGCATTCCTCAAAATACAACACTGCCCTTTTATGATGTAAAATCTCTTTACCTGACTCACTTTTCAAAGTGTTGTGCTCCTGTAGGAAGCAATCACTCCCCTATTGCTGACTACAAATGATCTATAAGTGGGATAGTAACTCACTAACTAGCAAAGGATATTAACAAAATAATGTAGGTCTAATGCAGCTCTAATTGGTTATGCCGAGTACGGGCTGAGTCGGGCTGAGTTGTTTAATTAGAATCCTACTCCAATGTGTTCTACCTACAACAAAATCTCTTGCATCGTTTTGCATGCTGTGCGTAGTTCGTTTTATTTCGATATGTTGCTTTTCAAGTGGATAATATTGCGTTGATTCGATCACAATTGCCACAGTAAAGGGAAACAGTTGATATAGTGTTAACTAACAGGGAAAGTTGAGTGAAGTTCAATCTCGTCCTTCGTTCAGCAGGCTTGTATTTCTTCTGCTTTCTTCTACAAGGCAGTCCCAGTTTCGAGGGTCATTGGTGTCAACCATGTTCAATGTCTTCATAAGGGCAACTTTTTTGTTGTAGAATAACTTAGTTTGTACGTACACACTGCACTAGTATGCAATTTGAGGAGATTGATGCCTTACTTTGTAAGGTAGACGGGTTATGACGATATGTGTACATTTATCATTTGCTACGTGTAGGCCTATGGAACACAGTGACATTTTCAGAAGGTCAGAGAGAGCAGCTTGCAAAACCTTTTCTAATATAACAGCTGTAGCTGTTTTAAAATCTCCATTGGCATCATGGTGAAATCCCTGACAGATTTCCTTCCTCTCCGGCAACTGAGTTTGGAGGGACACCTGTATCTTTGTGGTGACTGGGTGTATAGATACACCATCCAAAGTGTAATTAATAACTTCACAATTCAGACATTTTTACATTTTTATACATCTACCAATTAGTGCCCTTCTTTGCGAGGCATTGAAAAACCTCCCTGATCTTCACTACTCAACTGAGGAACCTTTACAGACAATTGTATGTGTAGGGTATAGAGATGTCATTCAAAAATAATGTTAACCACTATCATTGAACACGGAAGGAGTCCATGCAACTGATTATAGGATTTGTTATGCACATATTTACTCCTGAACTTATTTAGGCTTGCCATAACAACGTGTTTGAATACTTATTTGCTCAAGACATTTCAGCTTTACATTTTTTATTCATTTTAAACATTTTCTACAAACAAAATTCCACTTTGACATTATGGGGTATAAGTTATAAGTTAACGTTAAATGGGGCCTTCCTCAGCTGGAGCAAAAAAATAGGATACTAAGTTCTCATAATGACTTACTCTCTTTACAGAGAGTAGGCTACTGAGACGGACCGTGATGTGGCGCTCAGTGGTGAGGCTGAGGCAGGCTGCAATCACTGTGGTATAATACAAAACGGAGACTGCGTCCAAGATGCCCAATTGTTGTTTTCAAGGTAATCTACTCACGTTCTCATACACCAATTCATGGACCATGTATATCTGGGTTGATCAACACCACATGAGCCCTAGCAATCAGTGAGCACAGGGAGCAGCGCGGGCAGCACCGAAGTCATCACGTCATCCAAAAACCTGGCAGACGTTGGATGAATATAACATTTGAATATCTTTGACTGTGAGTTATGAAGAAAAAAAATAGGCCTCAGCGACTATTATTTGAATAATTAAATGGATGTTTTGTGGACAGAGGTGATGACTAAAGTTTCTTATTAGGAATTTTCAAATCTGACATCTCTATGTGGCCGTCTGTGGAAATTGTCTTTCTGGGCCGGGCGTCATTTCAACTGCAGTACTGAAGCAAAACTATAGGAGCAATCGAAACCGTGCTTCTAGACTGGAAACCCTGGCTCCTTGGCTGCAATGCATGCAGGAGGAAGCAGAGGAGACAGAGAGAGAAGAAGCAAGCAGAGACAGAGGCTAGTACAGTGGTTCCCAAACATAGGGTTGGGGCCCCATGTGGGGCCCCTAAGAAAATCTGTTCTAATCTTATCAAACAAGTCTTGAACAACAAAAAGATATGTTTCAATATGCTATCTTCCCTGTAGGCCTATATTGAAATGCAATCACACAATACAATTCTAAAAATGTCATACGTTTTCATTTATATCGGTGGTTGTTCATCTTACCTCGATCACCCACTGGAGTTCATAGTTAACCCATTACCCACCTTTTTTTTTACCACTACATCACTGATATTAATACAGAATCATAGGCAATATTCTAATACATCATGTGAATGTGAGAATACGATCATCTGTGTGCTCTGTTGATGTCTGTTTGTGTGTAGTTTTATTAGAACCTCCACACACACCCCTTTCAGACCTCACTAAAACTCAATCCCTGCTTACAGCCCTATTTGCCATGATTACGTGCCACTTCCCTCAACTTCAATGTTGCCCAGGTAGCTACTGTTTGTCTGTCTGGCTGGTGCGTCGTGGAACATTGTTCTCTTAGCTCTTTATCTGCTTCCTGTCACAATTGTCACAAAAATGTCCTCGGTAGCTAACTTACAATTTAAACTCACACAATCAGTTCTCACTCCTCAAATATGTCATTACCTCTGCAAACGAATCAGAGTGCAGTTGCTTGGTATCCATTTAACCTATCAGTCATGATCGTGCTACATAACTGTGGGTTTTCAAGTCTGGGTTAGGCTCTATTCATATAATCTCACAGTTTATTTATTATGGCAAATTTTACGGTATATAGATTAATACTATATACTATCCAAATGTCAAAAGGAACTCTGAAAATGACGCCCCGCCAATTACAGTTCCTATGGTATGACTCAACATATGAATTTAACAAATACTTTGAACTTTCCCATGCTTTGTTGTGGCAGTAATTCTTTTCAGAACGCCCTCAATTTACCTGAAGTAATTCAACACAATTTTCCCAGTACTTTGCTAGACCACAAAGAAGTCAAGGTACAAAGACAAGTGAACTGAGAGAAACAGGGCCCCAAACGTTTCTGTTTTATCCTCACATACCATTCTGTGTAAGGTAGCATGGGTTTATTCCATGAAATCACACCAAACAACGCAAAATAAGAAGAGATAGTGACAGAGATCTGTACTTTAGGAAGTTGTTTTGGAAATGTAAAAAATGTACGTGAGATAGAGGTCTCAACAGTAACATGGGCATGTGAAAGGTTTTCAGTAGTATCTTTCTTCCCAACAATAAATATTGATTTGAAAATGAACGTACACATGTTTGGAGGATACAAGAAGAGCAAATTTTATTAAAATGCATCTGAGTTTAAAATGAGTTTAAAATGATGATGTCTGAATGCAGAAATCACTGTGGATCTCCATTGCCCAGCTTTAGCATCTCAGGGTTAAATAGTATTATCTGTTGTGATTAAGGAGTGTGTAAACGATACCTGATCTACCACTGAGACAGCCATGGGTGTCAATAGGGCTAATTAGCTCATTACACCGCTATTTAACTGTGCCATAATCATTCCATGTCATCACTTAAGCCTTGGTAGAGCATTGGGGCTTTGAGGGCTGAATACCCCGCAACCCCTGAAATGATCTGAAATATGGAATACTTTAGTTTGAGTGACTGGTTGAACATTTTGTTTGTATAGCTTTTATGGACTTATCTTTTCCCTTTAGTGTCCCTTCTCCAGCAACACACCCTCACAAAGAAAATCACCCCCCAAAAAGTTATATGTGATGCTCATGGCTTTCGCTGTGAGTCTGTGGATATTAAGGGCCACTTCTATACTCAGAATTCCCCTCTCTATGGACTGATAGCACACACTTAGGCAAAACAGACACAGAAACATTCGGCAGAAAAGTTTCAGTGCAGTCACATTGATGTATTTATCAAACCTTTTACTCCCCTCTCTTTTTGTCAACCTGCCACTTGTATAATTCCATTGATTCAATTCACCATGTTATCTTCTCATATCCCACATATTCCATAGGACAGTCATGCCTTCACTGACAGTCTCTAGTTGAGGAGAAGGGGGATGACTTCAGGGCCTGAGTGCTGGCATGGTGTTGACCGTGCCTCTGCTCTCTGTGAAAGGAATGTGTTTGGTGTGGCATCAGCTCACTGCTGGCATCTAGGAGATGGGCTGCCAGTCCCCCATCATATGCCACCGTCACACACACACACGCACGCACGCACACGCACGCACACACACACGCACGCGCACGCGCGCACACACACACACACACACACATGCACGCACACACGCACGCACACACGCACACACACACACAGACATCGACCGTCACACTCGGCTCTCACCTTGTGCAGGGTAGTGATAGGCAGAGGAGGACGATCGAGGCTCCTTATCGACGCCAATCCAGATGAACCTACAGACACGCTCCCCAATATGCCAGTCTCACTCGCTCTGTATTTGGCCACCATTAGTCGTCTTTTAGCTTCAGCAGTCCTAAGGCTAGGGGGGCCCCACTGCCAAGGTGCTCTTGTGATTTGCTACGTCTCCCTGGGCTACAGGGCCTGTGGATTTACTGGCCCATGGAGACTTAAGCCCCGGCCTCCCTGGGGCTCTCGACCAACTCAAGCGCTTGGCATGGGCTGAACCGCCCCACAGATCCTTCCCAGAGCAGTGGATGACTATAATATCCTTCCACCGAGGGCCATGTCAGTCACGTGTCATTTGAAAGGATGAAGGGAATGTGTTAACTGGAGCTGGCCTGCTGGAGAGAGGGAGTTCACCTGCCTTCACATCACATCCCTCTGTCATAGGGTTCCAGTCAATGATGGCTTAAAATGGACCCATACTTAACTGTAGAATAATTGCCATTGTGGGATTGAAGTGTATAATATACCCATGTCATTAGTGAGGCCTGGTTTAGATTATAGTACAACTATCTTAGTTGACAGTTAAAGTCACATTACCAAGTACAATGGAAAGCAAGTGTTAGTTTTACAGTATATCAATTATGTCAATTTCACCTCTATTCTAAATGTACTCACTGAATCAGAGGGAGTTATCAGTATTGCATTTTCTTCATTGTCTGTCTTATTGCAGTAGCAACAGCTTTCTCCTTTGTGAGACGTATTATCCTTATAGCTAATTACTTGGAGACATATATCATTTCATAAGAACTGTCACAAGTAACAAAATAATTCAACCGAGACTGCGCCACTTCAACATGAATATATCCAAGGGGTTACAAACACATTGAGAGATTACTGTCATTTTTTATTTAGACATGTTGTTATTTTAATTCTCTCCGACTGCTTTGCCTTGATGGTTTTGATTAATATCTCTAGGAAGTGTTTGTGAGTAAGACGTATACCGTGATTCATCTGCAAAATAATCCAATCATTACCAGCTAATGACAGGGGGGTGAAAAATGACGCGTCTACCCGGGTACTCCCCAGCATGCGCGATGGCCCAATAGACATGGTGGATGTGGGCCCCACCTGTCACAGCATTGCAGTAATTGCATTATGGGTCCTCTCGCTCTCTCCTCTTCTCGCTGTCTCCCTCCATCCTTTGCAGTTCAGCTGCACAGACAATACTGGTCTTAATGAAGCCGTCTGACGAGGTGGCAATTACAGACTTCTGTCGCCGTCACCGGGGGCAACCAGGAGCGGGGGGAGGGGCGTGCTGATGCCCTGAGGGCCCTCCACACCCCCTGGTTGGGTTTAATAGGAGGGAGGAGGGAGGCTAAGCTGCTGTCAGAAGCAACTTGGGGCACAGAAGGATGAAGGGTTACTGTATGGGTAAACTAGAACAAGATAGTGTTAATGTGGAGATGGTGGGACTGAGGAACTCAGCAGGGCCTAGTGCAATGATGTAGCAATATGATCAGCGTGAAACTCCTGTGTAAAACCTTCATCTTTGCCTGTTGACTTAACGATCATGTGAATACAGTGCTTTCAGAAGGTTTTGATACCCCTTGAATTATCACACATTTTGTTGTGTTACAGCCTGAATTTAAAATGTATTAAATCGTTTTTTTTCTCTCACCCATCTACACACAATACCCCACAATGATGAAGTGAAAACACGGTTTTAGAACTGTTTGTAAATGTATTGAAGATTAAATACAGAAATATATTGTATATACAGAAATATCTTATATTGTAGAAGCACCTTTGCCAGGGATTACAGCTGTGAGTCTTTCTGGGTAAGTCTCTAAGAGGTTTCCATACCTGGATTGTGTAGCATTTGCCTATTATTATTTTCTTAATTCCATAAGCTCTGTCAAGTTGGTTGTTGATCATTGCTAGACAACCATTTTTAGGTCTCGCCATAGATTTTCAAGTAGATTTAACTCAAAAATGTAACTCGGCCACTCAAGAACATTCAATGTCTTCGTGGTAAGCAACTCCAGTGTAGACTTGGCCTGGGATTTTAGGTTATTGTCATGCTGAAAGGAGACATTTTCCTCTAGGATTTTGCCCGTGCTTAGCTCCATTACGTTTCTTTTTTTATCCTGAAAAACTCCCCAGTCCTTAATGATTACAAGCATATCCATAACATGAGGCAGCCACCACTATGCTTGCAAATATGTGGAGTGGTATTCAGTAATGTGTTGTATTGGATTTGCCGCAAACACTTTTTATTCAGGACAGAAAGTAATACTACTTTGCCACATTTTTTGCAGTATTACTTTAGTACCTTGTTGCAAACCAGAATGCATGTTTTGGAATATTTGTATTCTGTACAGGTTACCTTCTTTTCGCTCTGTCGATTATGTTAGTATTGTGGAGTAACTACAATGTTGTTGATCCATCCTCAGTTTTCTCCTGTCACAGCCATTCAACTCTGTAACTGTTTTAAAAGCAGCATTGGCCTCACGGTGAAATCCCTAAGAGGGTATTACCTTCCTCTCCGATAACTGAGTCAGGAAAGACACCTGTATCTTTGTAGTGACTGGGTGTATTGATAGACCATCCAAAGTGTAATTAATAACTTCACCATGCTCAAAGGGATATTCAATGTCTGCCTTTTGTATTTGTTTTGAGGTAGTCATTCAAAAATAATGTTAAACACTATTACTGCACACAGAGTGAGTCCATGCAACTTATTATGTGACTTGTAAAGCAAAGTTTTACTCCTGAACTTCTTTAGGCTTGCCACAATAAAGGGGTTGAATAATTATTGACTCAAGACATTTCAACTTTTTATTTTTAAATCAATTTTAACATTACGGGGTTATTGTGTGTTGGCCAGTGACCCAAAAATCAAAATTGAATAAATTTTAAATTCAAAAGGAGTGAAAACGGGGGTGGGGTGTAAATACTTTCTGAAGGCTCTGTAAATACTATGTTATGGATCATTTATTAGTGCTTTGGCATTTCATGTTTCATATTCTGTATGATTCTAGAGGACAACAGTTTGGCATAACGTATAATAAGGCAAAGTATGGACGCGAAGAAATGACCTGCCACATATCGCACAAGCCTTACATCAACATGCAGCGACATTTAAAGGTTTTACACAGGAGTTTTACACTGCTGATAGTTGCATCATTGCAATGGGCAAGGTATGGAAGCAAAGATATAGCAAAGAAAGAATGGATGCCAAGAAATAAATTCAAATCAGTGAACTCTCCTTATGTCAATAAGTGTATGTCTACTCTCTATAAAGTTGTTAAATAGTTTAACACGGATGCAATTTTTTCTCTCAATTATTTATGTTCTTGGACAAATGTTAATTGAATCAGGTCGTAAATGCTAGGCTGAAGTGTTTTGATGGCGTTAATGAAGCTGACACTTGCGACATGCTCACTCACTCCTCCTCTCCCCCCCGTCACACTACCCCACCCCTGATTGGCCTCAGGTGTGCCCTGACGCTTACAGATGTTGCCATGGTTACATCATGTATTCCGCTCCTATATAATTATGTGGAATAACTTGACGTGGCTCCTCAACATAACAAAATAGTGCAAATATATCTCTCAGTACAGTACATTCCACTCGCCTCCCATCTCTACCCACACAGACTTCTTACTCTTCTCTCTCAAACTATTTGAGCAAAGTGACATGATCCATGTCATCTGGAGTGTAGGCTACATTATATTTAGTCATATGTGACTTCACTTAATTGATGCTCTTACTGTCTCACATATTGACAAAATAAAAAGAATGACATTAATGAAAGTAACTCTTGATAATTGCGTAAGTAAACTATTGGAAGAAATATCGGCGACCTCATTAGCTTGAATAGCGAGTCACCCAATAACATATGAGGGCATATTACTTCATGCCCTGGCAGAAGTCAAGGTCCTCATTTTGGTCTGAGATAGGATAGGAAGACTATTGTTAAGAAAAAATCCAATGCCCTGGATATCTTGAGTTTAGCTGGCCCTTTAGTAATGAGTTCATTGTTAAACGACTTCAACCACCATATCCTGAGATACAGGGGCAGAGAAAGTTCAAATTGGAACTCAGTGTGCTCCCCTGTTACTTTTTGGAACTCTGTTAATTTGCAGAGCTACTTCTGACATATTCAATATACTGTTTGCCACTGTACTGCTAATGCGCTGTACTTTACTGCTACTGTACGAATACTACTACTGTACTGTAATTCTAAAAAAAAAATTACAGTAAGTAACACAGTCCAGTATGTATTGGTAATTGGGAGTCATTTGAATTGAGTGATGACTCATTTCCCCTCAATAGCTTTAAGGGCAAGGGAAATTAGGTCACATGTTCAAGCAAAACAACTGGCCATAGGCTTTTAGGCTTAAAGTACCTCACACTCAATGACTAACTCATACTCAATGACTAACTCATACTCAATGACTAACTCATACTCAATGACTAACTCATACTCAATGACTCACTCATTCTCAGTGACTCACTCATACCCAATGACTCACTCACACACTCAGTGACTCACTCACACTCTCAATAACTCAATCACACTCAGTGACTCACTCACACTCAATGACTCACTCACTCACTCACTCACTCACTCACTCACTCAATGACTCACTCACACTCACAATGACTCACTCACAATCTCAATGACTCACTCACACTCAATGTCTCACTCACACAATGACTCACTCACATTCAATGACTCACTCACTCAATGACACACTCACACTCTCAATGACTCACTCACACGCTCAATAACTCACTCATACTCAATGACTCACTCACGCTCTCAATAACTCACTCATACTCAATGACTCACTCACACTCTCAATGACTCACTCACACACTCAATGACTCACTCACACTCAATGTTCCACTCACTCACTCAATGAATCACTCACACTCTCAATGACCCACTCACTCACTCAATGACTCACTCACACTCACAATGTCTCACTCACAATCTCAATGACTCACTCACACTCAATGTCTCACTCACACAATGACTCACTCACATTCAATGACTCACTCACTCAATGACTCACTCACACTCTCAATGACCCACTCACACTCTCAATGACTCACTCACACTCTCAATAACTCACTCATACTCAATGACTCACTCACACCTCAATGACTCACTTACACTCAATGAGTCACTCACACACTCAATGGCTCCAACCAAATCAAAATAATGATATAGAGAGAAATTATTCTTTGGTGTTCATCAGTCATTGATTGTCAGCATCCTTTGGGCCCACCCAACATATGTTTGAAGCAATATATGTAATTTGCAAGTCACAAGCTTTCTAGTTTACAATAGAGCATTGCTTGCTCAATCAACCCATATTCATCGTTGGTTTTACAAAATCTGAAAAACTTAGTAGACACATTATCCACGCACAAGCTCTCAAGCTCAGCGAAGAGCGTATTACTGTGTAATAGGTAGGCCTACCATTACTAATGTCTAGCCAGGGGATGTGGCAACACTACTCCTCTCATGGCCGCTTCCTTATCAACGATTCAGTCGTCTGAGTTTGGATATGTCTAATTACATTAGTTTAATTAAGCATGGCTAATAGACTCTCCTGGAAGATATGATGTCTTGCTGTGACTGGAGCGCCGTGCTGAGATGCATGTCAAACACACAGACATGGGCATTGTGGGGACTTCAAATGCTTTGTATTGGCAGGCATGTCAGACCAGGCAGCTCGGAGTGGAGGGCTGCAGATTAGATAAGGTTCAACTACTGGGAGAGTTAATTAACGGAACTTACTGTATTTGTCTATGGAATGTTTCAGCATACTGTAAACTCTGCTTGTAGCCTACCAATAACTATGTTTTGACATGTAAATGTAATTTGCTTGTGTGATTGTAAAAACTGAAATATCATTTTTTTTCTCATCTTTCACTTACAGGAAGCATAAAGGTGACAGGAAGTATGGATTTAGCCTCGGAAGCCCAGGCTTCAACTAGACGAGGTTTGTAAGGATGGTCTCACAAGACTAATTTGGATGACAAGGGTATGAAATGCACTGTTGAATGTTCTGTTATAGCGACACCTCACTGACTGAGTGTGTAGCCATACACTTGGGTCGGTAGTTAGCACAAAGGCTACGGAGATGGACCTGTGGCCAAAAGGTGGCAGGTATGAATCCCAGGCCAGGCGTAGGAAAAACAGTCAGAATTTATCTGGAAACTGGAGGGCTGCTGGGTTCACAACCTCAAGACATTCCCCTACCGTTGGTCCCATTACCCCACAACACGCTCCCCATCCAGGCGCGCTGCACTGCAGCTTGACCCTCTGCTCATCTCACCTGTATGCGTGATGTCAGGGGGGTTTAGAACAGAGCGGAAGACACATTTATGTTGTTCGCTGTAACAAATGGACAATAAATAAATACATTTGATACACTTTACTGACATTTAGCAGCCATTAACAACCAGTGGGCAAACAGACGTGATAAATACTTTTACTGAGTACCTAGAACTGCGAACCAGACTGACTGACACACCATTAGTGCAGTAGGCATATTAGGCATGTGCAGTTTGGATAGGGCCTCTGTGGGTCAGCTTATTGTTCTGCTTGGTTCTCCACTTCAAAGTCCTCCCTGACGGAGCACAGTAGCATCTTGAGGGAGCAGATGAATGAGGATGAATAGCGTTTCATCTGGGCTGTGAGCATGTTTAGCACAGCAGAACACATCAAGTTAGACATGAAGGTCCCATCGCCACATACAGAATTGGGGAGAGGTAGAGGCTACAGTGGAGGGAGGGTAGGGGGGGGATTGAGCTCAAATTCCCTATTTAATTTCTAACGGGTGAAAATAGAGACAATACGCCTTGTGAAATGGTGAAATTATCAGAAACAACATGAAATGCTGGAAAACACAAGTAGATGACAAGTGCTAGTTTGGATTCCTCAGGAATTCTTGTTAAGCATAAGGTGATGAGAAGTTAATTATGAAAGAGAGTAACTCCAGCGAGCAGTGAACAGTAACCACAAAATCAAAACAATAAAACACATTCCAGATTTAGACGAGACGTCTGACTCGTGGCTCAAGGCATCTTTTTTAGACAAATTACATTCAGTCGAAAATAGTCTGTAATTAAAATAGACCCACTTGATGGAAATGCAATGATGTCTTGCCATTAAGTTGGTCGGAAACATGAATTCTGGAGTGTTGAACCCTTGTAATCTTCAAAGTACTCTTTACTGTCTTCAGAAAAACACAGACAATTAAAATGTTTTGTGGACCCAACCCATGGTGTTGCTTGATCATGGTTTGTGTAAACTTCACTTCTCACATCTCAGTTCTTTTAACGATATTCCTAGCAAGAGAGGTCTCCATGTTACTACAGCTCAGTGTAGAATAGTTGATAATATGCATTATCACTGCTATTTGGAATATCCATAATACTTCTCCAATACTCACAACTATCAAAGTGTAATGTCTCTATAGAGATAGTTATTATACAGTTATTCCAGTTGTAAACATATTACCATTAAATTTAGCAGTTTTGTAAAGTTTTTAAAGTGTGGTTGTTGGTCAATGAGATGAAAAGCAAAACAATTTTATAAAATGTCCCCGAATTGACTGATGGGTAAGAAATCAGGATTATGGGAGAAAGGGTCATCACTTTTCTGTTTCTGTCCTCTGAGTTTTCTGCCATCTGTCTGATGCAAACGTCATAGCAGTCCCCCTTGTGGCCTAAGTTGGAAAAACATACCAGTGCTTGAGCAACTAATCAGGTGGGAGGGTAAGTCTACATTTGAGTAAATACATAAATTGTTTGTTATCCATATCTTTGAAAAATATTTAGGCAGAATGCAAACTTAAACATAAAATAACAGTAAAAATCGTAAATCTCCGAGTCCTTTTAACTGTAACTTTGGAAGCCACTTCATTCTCCCATGAGAGTGCAGTAAATGAATCATACAGAGAAACTGAGTTTTTTTAAATGTAGATTTCAGATATAACTCATTATGAAACCAAAAAGTATTTTGTGGATTCCCAAACCCACAACAAATACACCTTTCTGAGAAGTTTTTATTCCTGTGCCTTACAATAAACCTGCATCCATATAGAACCATTTTAAAATAGTTAACGTTACACTCATTCTTACTTGTTACAAAGTAGTAGGCCTACCGGTAAAGTAATTGTTATGCTACAACTCCTGTGATTTTAGTTGAGTTATTTATGGTTGTGCTGCAGCGCCTCATTGCAGCACAACTGCAACTACTGGTACCTCTGTGTGCACGTTAAAATAATCAATCAAAGATCAAATCGTCAATCACTTAGTCCAGACAACGTATTCTACACGCACGCACGCACGCACACACACACACACACACCTAAGAGAGAGAGAGAAAATGATGTAACAACAAAAGCCCACTATCATATTTGATTAAAAAACAGAGTCCTCATTAGATCATACTTGACGTTCCTTCTGCCTTATTCCAAAAATGTAGTAGATAACACATTCTGAGGAAAAGTCAATTACACAATTAAATGACCATGTCCTCTTGCCCATAGGCTACATAGTTTGGTCATGTAATACAACCACTCTGTTCGTTTGAATGTTTACACATGCATACCTTTTGCAGTGCATGGCCATCATTGACTAGTCTTTTGGTCACTCATTTTTAAGTCACATTATGAAACATATCAAAGCTACCTACATTTATTTACCTATACTTTACTAAGCATTACGCACGTTTTCACATTGGCAAAATGTTTTCAACCCACTGCATTTATATTTTCAACACATCAAATTCATACAGGTGAACCTACAGGATTTAGCAAATACCTATTTAAATTGTTTTAGTAGAAATTTGAGAAAAGCTATCATATAGACTGCAATGAACTTTTAGCAAATTAAATACATGTAAATGTTCTCCTCTCCTTCCAACCGCGTTTTGTTAAATTGTTAACACATTTTCAAACAGGCATAATAACCTAATTGAGTAAAATTATATAGAAAATCTAATTCAGTATTTTTTTTTTAGCTTTGGACTAATAAAGCCTTATTGGTGGCACTCTTATCGACCACAAGACGATTTTCAATTCGATTGTGCCATACAGTAGCCATAAATGCGCAAATGTCGGCTACTGTATTAACTATGGCTGAAGCAACAGCTTGCAGTCTTAAGTGATTTAAATGGTAGATATGGAATGCCAAAGGCATTTTTCTTACGTAGAAAGTAGGCTATATTATTTATATATTATTATTGTTATTTTTACAATTTATTCATTGTAAATGTAATTACTGTTATTTTTTAAATATGTGTGTGTGTTATCTTTTCAATGCAAAAGCCTTTCAACAAGTTTGTCTCGTATAGCAGTTTTTATTATCTTTTCAACTGACATTGATGGAAATGAAACAATGAAGTGGTTATTTTTTTATCGCTTGTTTGGTTAACCATGGATGAAATGTTAGGCGCTGGTGCTGTAATTGATTTGATACTTAATGTTGTGCCAGGTTAGATACCAACACTACAAACCACTGCCTAGGAAGCCTATATAGTTCTATATTATCCGGCAGGACCAATTTGAGAGTTTGGACAATATAATGATCTGTTTTGCCATGCACCATTGTTAAAAAGAGGCTATGCGCACCCTCAAACAAATCTATCTTATGAACACGCAATGTTTCATATTATCGGTCGTTTTTCTTGACACCCAAACATGTGGCGTGTAGATATGAAAATGAATGAGTGTGAACGCTCTCCTGGCAGTCGGCTCCTATCTGCTATTCCCGAGTCGAGCTCCCTGGAGACCCTGGAGAGCGCGCCGGGAGAAGAGCGTTGTAAAAACTAAAGTGGGGCATGAGACAAGCTGCGCCACAGCTGGCAAATCATCGATTTGAGCATCAGAAACGGGGAGGGGCGGTTCGTTTACCTGCCACCCTTTCAAAGAAACCCTCCTCTCATGCCGCTACTCAAATCTAGCACACTCTCGCAGCACACGTTGCTTGCATTTGCGCTCAATTCTGGCTCTCCGAAGTTCAGCTTTGCGCAGTCTTCGCGAGTGCAATTTTGACAGCTCGTGTGTCTTTCTCAACCGGAATTGTCCGAGCAGTTTTGGATCCGTCAAGGTGGAGCAGACTCTATTAGAATTCTGAACTTTTTGATGGAAAACAAGAGGCTTCACGGTAACTGCTAACTTTGAAGGTATTGTTACATTTTCTCCTGAATAAATTTTTTCTCTTTCAATTCAACAGAACCTACTTATTTTTGCTATTTGCTATTTTGTAAGCTACCGACAGACTGGAATGTCCACCTATTTAAAAAATGTAGGTGTGATCCTTGAATGAACGGAAGTAGTCTTTGACAGTAAGCATTTAGGTCAGTTGACCAACAGTTTTCAGACCCTTTCTCGATAACCGACTTAAGGCCAAAATGCATCTAAATATTGGCACATTTATGTCTTCTATTTAGAGAAGACAATCTCTACGTTCTGAGTGCATGATTTAATGATATGCTATAGATGAAATACTACAATAGGCTATACTATGTAAATGTTTATACTTTTGTGTCGCGTTTAGTTCAGTTGTAAATAATAACTCGGCATATTCCAGGCTTAATAGGCACTCTTGAATGAGGTTAAACCGATTCATGTATATTGCGCATCTTGAGAGAACGCACCAACTCTGTGCTTCCTTATCTTTTCAGTTCCGTGATGTAGCCTAGGCTACCTGCAAACTTGGCTAGAAAAATGCATTACCTGACCAGTATTTGTTTTGAGTGAAGTCTTGGAATAACCACAATAGAAAAACATTAGCCATCTTTATTGTTATACAACTGTATATAGGAATAGATAACAGTGTCTTTGACAAAAGTTTTTTTTTTTTTTGTCGCGGCAGTTGTTTTACATACTGTTAGATGAATTATATACTTTCCGAACGTGACAGTTTGTATCACGTGTTAATAACAAGTAGGCTAAGTAGTCTATTAGCCTATACCAACAGGCCATGATAGCCCCCCCCCCCCCTTTTTTTTATTTGCCAATGGGTGTTTTATGAAGTCAAGTGATAATCGTTCAAATGTATGCTTATGCTCTTATGCTTATTTTAACACAGAACTCACACAATCCAACTAATTCATATAGTTTAAGATAGTTCTCCAGATAATTTTTACATTTTCCAGGATTCAAACAATAGGTGATCTTTAATAGTCAGAGAACATAGTTATTATACCGTACTACTTATATATCTAACACTGCACTTCATGAAGAATTGCTTTATAATAGCGTCATAATCAAATGCCTTGTAGCCTAATGGAACTCAAATAGTAAATGAAGAAATAAAGTGGATTGCGGACATAATGAATATCCCCATTTGCAGTGTCTTGCGTTGACAACATGTTTTTTTCAACTGATAGTGAGCATATTGGGTAAAAATAGTAATGATGGCCTTGATTTTTTGTCTAATTGAGGTTTTTGTAATTGTGCTGATACAGTGTTTTTAGAAAGATCCAGATGAGTGTGTGTATAAGGGCATGTTATGGGAAGTTGTAGTGTCCCATTGTGAGATTGTGTGGGCATAGGTGTGTTGTGGTTTTGTTCAGGTTCACGACAGACAGTCTCTTTCACATATCTCAGTACGGCTTGGATTCTTGACATGCCATAATCACTAGCATTGCTGCTGACTTAGATTAATCTGATCTGATTCACTGATCCCCGATAGGTAAACAAGCTGTCTATTGTCTCAGCCCTGAAAAATGTCATGGTATCTTTATTTCAGCTAATATTAATAAATCATTCAATATGGAAAAGATGCATTTATTAAAACAATTATTCCACAGGGACATCAGGTAAAAACAGCATGTTATGGAGAATTCCATTTACCATAGTTACATTTTAAGTAATCTTATAGTTAAGTTTTAAGTATTCTTTTACAGGAGGTAAAGTTTGAATGTCTAATATTTCTAACTAGCCTAATAAGCCTATGGAATATGTTATAGAAGAAGTTGATTCGACAAATCTAGAGTGTAAATATTTTTCTTTCCACTGCTGACTGTATGCTGAGAGTATGATAGTCCTGTATGCTGAGAGTGTGATAGTCCTGTATGCTGAGAGTGTGATAGTCCTGTATGCTGAGAGTGTGATAGTCCTGTATGCTGAGAGTGTGATAGTCCTGTATACTGAGAGTGTGATAGTCCTGTATGCTGAGAGTGTGATAGTCCTGTATGCTGAGAGTGTGATAGTCCTGTATGCTAAGAGTCTGATAGTCCTGTATGCTGAGAGTGTGATAGTCCTGTATGCTGAGAGTGTGATAGTCCTGTATGCTGAGAGTGTGATAGTCCTGTATGCTGAGAGTGTGATAGTCCTGTATGCTGAGAGTGTGGCACAAGCTGAAGAAAACCAGGTTATGGTTTTAGTAGAGGTGATTGTATCCTGTCAAATCTCTCACAGTTTGAGGAGCTGTTGTAGTTAATCTGGTCACTATTTCACAGAACAATGTCACAGCCCTTTTCCTGTCTTAGCGACCGTGTCACTTCTTGTAAGTCCTGATTAAGATGAAAGACTGAACGTTGAACGTTGAGCGCTGCTGTTAGCCCTCTCAGTCTCACTTTCTGCTTACTAAAACCAGTCTTAACACTTAGCTAGCCGTTGTGAAAGTGGCACACACACACACACACACACACACACACACACACACACACACACACACACACACACACACACACACACACACACACACACACACACACACACACACACACACACACACACACACACACACACACACACACAAACCTGTTACTTAACCTTATTTGACAGGAACAACACAAGTCAGATGGCAAGGACAGTGCTAACAGTCCAGATACCTAACAGGACACAGATCCAATAGTGATGCCCTGAAGAAGCCTATCAGTGTGCCATAATTTCATGTTCTCATACCCTTTTGCAAATTCCTTTGACATGTAATAATGACCATAAGGCAGAAGAAATACAGAGACTTTTAACTGTCTGTCTTTGCCTATAGATGTATTTGAGGTTATCAAAAGTCAGGTTAAATTTGTCAAGGCACCAAAGTGAAAGTAGTGTCCGCCTTTGTTATTGACAGCTCTGTAATAGCAGGAAATCAACCGACTGTTTGAGAACTGTTAGAAACACAGCTAGGGGATCTCTCCCTCTCCTCTCCACCCTTGTCATCCTGGTGGCACGTTTGCCTCACATCTCCAATAATTGCCACTTCATTTGTCAGGTCGCTCTAGCATACGGGAGCAGAAGATTCTGAGGGAGCGGAGGCATTGCAGGCTCAGCTGAACGTTGGCTGCTGCTCTTAACATACAGTACAGAAGACAGGAGTAGGGTGTGCAGCTCATAGTGCTCTTTCAGATGAGGTCCCCACAGCCGTTGAACAGCAGTTGTGGTAAGGGATGTAGGGTTGGAAGTACATAGTAATAGATACTAACGTACATAATAGGTGGGCGAGAGGAAACAACGTCTTCAGTTCATGTCCTGACCCTAAGAGACCAATTAGGCAGTACAGTACATCATAGAGGTTTCCTCTTTGCTACCTCTCCTCAAAAAACACACAATGATGTCTCAATGACACTGAACAACACTGACGTTTGAAACTGAATTATTCACTCAAGCTCCTTGCAGTGGTAGCTTGTTTTTGAAGAAGAAGAGAAAATGATGTGGATGTTAAATGGTAGAACCTCCAGACATTTGAGACTAAACGATGGCTTCAGGTTAGGGTGTAGCTAAAAGAGTTTGGGGCTTGTTCAAAATACCTCCTACGAAGATCTCTACGCTATTAAAATTCATACAGCAAAGTACTTGGAGAGTCTAGAGTTGGGTTGTGTCTCGCTGGGCTGAGACTGATATCTAGGGTAAAACCATTAATCGTCTTTACCACCCTCGATAATTAGCAGTGTAGAAATAACAGCTCAGCAAACAGTGAAATTATACCTGTGGTAAGGAGCAGAGTAAATACCTGTTTAGCTGCCAGCAAATGCATTTATTAGACTGTCGCCAGTAAATAAGAGGCCTGTCTCGTTTTTTGATGTGTGGCTCTTTGGGGATTCCACCTCCTCTGAAATAGGTCTGTTATGATTGCTAATAGAGAACAAAGGTAACAATGAATCTGAGACTTTTTGATGACATGCTGCAACCAGTTTTGGTAAAAGGTCTGTGTCTTAATAGGGATTGTTTGCACATTCCATGGCTCAGTGTCAAAAATGTAAAAAGGCCTGACAATTGCAGACATACCACCCTGGATGCGCACTTGTATGCAACTGCAGAGTTACAGCACATTTGGCCATGATCTGAGACTCCTTTAAAAGGGGGATATGTTGTCCCAGCATGTTGAAAACAATTTATTTTGGCATATGCTTTGCATACTGTTGATCCAGATTCCTTGGCTTAACGATAAAAGCTTGCATTGTTTCTGGTCCTCACAATCAGCACTGTTTGGTTGAATGGGGAGGCTGTCTTTCCACAGAGATAAATAACCAAAGTCTGTCATGTCGATTCTGTCACGGTTTGGCAAAATGACAATTCTGTAAAAAATTTAATAGCAATTGTTTGCATGCTTCACTGCACAATAACAAACACAATTTGAAATACATGTTGACTGATACCTTGAACTTTTTATAATTCAAATCACCTTATTTCAGGCCCAACATGTGTTTTGATTTCTTGAAAAAATGTGATTGTGTTTTATTTTTATGCTTGTCATTATCCGATCTGTGTAGGTTTTCCTGAATCCTTTGTTCAGATAATACAACAAAAAAGGAACCGAGTGCTTTGGTGGAATTTGCATCCTGCTAAGATCAGGTTGTTAATACCCACCCACATACTCCGATGAAACAAATTCAACCGATACTGTATTCTCTTGTACACACAAACACAACCTCAACCATTCCCTTGTCAAATGTTTTGTACAGTGGTGGATGATGCATCCTTTGACTGCAGATTAAATGTGCAGAGGAAAATATGTAGATACAACTGCATTGACATGTTGGCACTCCTTATCCAATGCTCCCACCCAGGCCTATGGAATGGTTGGCTCAGTAGCCTTTCTGTGTACTGGGCGTAGTAAACATTTGTTTCACCTGCCCACATTCACTTAACACTCTTAAGAGTTCTCCTGCACCAATCATAGTTTTGTCCTTTCAAGTATTCCCCACAGCAGAGTATATGGCATCCTTTGCACCATCTTTAGCCTCCCTCTTCACTGTGTAGCTCAACATCAAAGTGTGGACAAAGCCATCTTCAGTGTCGTTTCCCGAAACACACAACCCTGTCTCTCTAGCTATTAATTGTTGATATGTTGCAATCCACGAGGCAGAAATTAGAGTTCAAATTATTCAGTCATGTGATGAGCACTGGCCCTGCAACCAGTGACAGAAAAGTAATTTCCAAGGCCCTGAAACTGATGCTAGTTAATTGTTCTATGACTAATTTGTTTTATAATTCGATAAAAGCGAAGGGGGATAAACAAGCTGATACAGGGTCCTCTCACCAGCCTCGGGGACACAATCATTTGTTTTGAATCATTAATAAAGATTCCTGTGGGCAGATTAAAATGAGGCCAGCTCTGGCCCTGTGTTAATCTTGGCCCGGTCGTCGTCGTGGCACCACTGTCGCTACGGCTGCTGAGGCTCGGGACAGCGATCTTGACCTTATGATGCATATAGGCCCAGACAGACACAGAGCTGAGACCAGCTCAATCTCGGATACCGAGAAACCTGTGTTTCCGTGTGTGGGGGGAGTTGTACAGTGCACACCACACATCGTACTAGTGGTGGGCGTCAGAGTTCCGTTCTGTGTGGCAAATAGTATATTTTGTAAGAGCATGCGGCTTCTCTAAATCGTCACCGTCTCATTTCTGTTACTCTTTGATGCCGGCGTCTACGACTTGACGCATACTGTGAGGCCTGTTCAGAGGAAAGTGAAAAGGTCTTCCAGTAAGTGGGCAGGGACGTCGTCCGGTTCTACTTTGGACATTCATGTGATTATAAAAGAATTAAGCACTTAGGAAACTTTAAGATGTTCATTTGAATCACACTCTCTTTCTCCGATGACGACACAACACTGCCAAATCAGAATTTTAAAAAAATTATTTACTTTCTTTCACTTTTAATTAAAAACCATACTGACTATGAGGGCCAAATAGAGAGCCTACAACTCGTTCAGTTTAAAGAACACTATCCATTGCTGATATGGAATATCTTTCATATTCAGGTTCACTGCTTAACGACTGAGTACTAAAAGGATATCTCAGTTTCTCACTGATGTCTTTTTAGTAATAGTTTATTTGTATATGTGGCACACCATGCAGTACTGCTGGAAATGTCCCTTCAACTAAAACAATTTGCACCGGACACTATCCTCTTCAAGTTTCCATGTGACTTTGGTAATTGGTTTGCTGTCTACACACTCTCAATGCAAACACACTTGCAAATACCTACTACTGTATAAACAATATCTCATTAGTGGAGAGGGAATTTGTGCATGTACTATAATCATGTTTTGACATCAGCACACCAATATTAATAATACACAGATGATTGAATACCTCATTGGCTTATTAGTGCCTTCTTTTTTGTGTGCTTTCATATATCCCAGATCCTACACAGCCAGCTGAGATCTGCACTGACAGCATTACCCCATGCTGTTAGTATTCACACACGGCTAAGATGCAGACAGACTAATTTGTATTAGATAATCCAAATAATCGTATTAATGCCCATTAAAGTAGTGAGCATGACGATATCACAACACCTACATACTGTATGTGATGACACGTTCGGCGTCTGGGACAACAAAGAAGCCACGCCGTCCGAGACGCTAAGCTAACATTGCTGCGTTCGCTCATGCCGCTTTCTTTTGCAGGATCTTGACATGTTAAAGAGTAGATTATCAACTGGTTGTTAAAACTGACCTCGTACTTATTTTCTCTCCATTATTTAACAAGGGGCTTCATGATCGTTCTATGTGATGGTATAGTGAGGGTCAAAGAAGGGGCTACAATATGGCAATAACATTTGTAAGGTTATATATTATGGTGGTGCAAAAGATGGCAAAGGGGATAGTGCAATAGAAGGGATCATGAGTAGGTGTTGTAAAATGATAGTGAAATCGATTTCTGATTGCCATTTTCGACTTCTTATCTTACTTATAAAGGCCAGGTGCATGTGATTTGCCTACTGTTTATGGCTATGAATCTTGATACAAGCTTTGTATTGTAACTAAATCATATGGCTCAAGTATTACACTATTTAACAGAGATACATCTTTAAAGACATCCATTATGTTTACATCGTTACATGTTTACATACATGTACATTTTATTGAAGATGTGCATGCCAAACCTCTGCTTCATACTAAGGAGCTCAGCTATAACATCACCCATCTCTTACAAACATGTAATAACACATATGCCGTGGCCCTGGTAAATCTATCACAATAGTGTGTTTGTAATCAGCTGGTATTGATAGAGTCCTTTCAGTGTGAAAACTATTTTTTTCTCTCTCTGATACAAAAACCTATATGTTAATTGATAATCAGTACTGTTGATTCAGTGGTGCAGTCAGTGCAAATCTGTGCCCTTCTGGATGTCAGAGGGTTTTCACAGCCATGTTTGTGCCAACGTCGCTGGCAGTGGCAGCACCTGTTGGCAGTGCCAGAACCTGGCTGGCAGGGTTATCAATGCTCTCTGATGGTCTCCCACAATCACAGTGGAAATGACAGCGGCTGCTTGCGTCACGGCAGATAACAATTTGCCCGACTATAGCTCGCATTCGCTGTTATTTCTATGTCCATGCCCACTCTGACAGATATGAAAATGTACACCCAACCAAATGTACAGCAAGCGTCATGTGTAGTCTCTCAAAAACCATTTTGATAAAAAAAAACATTTTATGTATTTGGCTTTGAATTTTCCCAATGTGTTATATAAAACCTTGACCCTGCTATTACAGGTGATATCATGTGAAATGAGCAATGGATTTCACCCCAAAACATTGAGTTGTTTTTATACATCACCAGCAGTAACACTGTAATAACATAGTAATAGCCCCAGAATATTGCGTTGTCCTTTTCATCTTTATTATCATGCACCTTACTTGATTAAAACAAAGTAATACTGCAGTACTCTGTTGATGAATGCAGTATGAATTTGTCAGTTTAGACAGTTTTTACATCTCTGTACAACCCAACATTTTATAGATAGGCTACTAAGTTTATTGAATTGTGACATACACCTGACTAGTTTGAACCTCAGTAAGGTTTTAACATTGGAGCATACAGTATGGGTTTCCGGTGACAGGCCACAGACATGGGACAGCATCACTTACCGGCAGCACAGACTCACTGCTTTGAAAGTGACTGACATTGAGCTAGGTGTTGTTGTTGTTGTTTACTCAAGACAGTGTTCCACCTCAACTTGATACCACTGAATCTTACCTTGCTCTGTTTACTTCTGGCTCAAACGTTTTTTCAGCAATACAATCATTGGGAATACAGTGACTTGGGTGCTCTTTCTGTCAAAAAACATAAAACACTTACATTTGTATATGATAAAGAGGTAATCTGCTGGGTCAATCCTTATAAAGCTTGAACACCATAAAGTATTACCCTCTTGGCTTAAAACTCCTTAAACATGTATGAACTAAGAGTTTCCCTGAGCTCAATATGTCTCATCTCTAGGAACCATCTCTCAGGAATTTAAGAGAAACCCTCTTTTGAAGAGTTGGACTTTTTATCACAAATCTTTTCCCCTTACATATTTCCTTCTGCTCGCCTCTATGCGTTATTGACAAAACAACAGGTTTTTTGTTGTTGTGTGGGAAGAGATTTATGATTTGGCTTAACATTTCTGGGAGCTATAGGCCTTACCATGGTTTATGATTAAATACTACAATATATGCAACATTTTGTTTCTATATGCAGCATTTCCTCTGTGTTTGACCAAAGAGGTAGGCAATCACTGCACATATAGAGTTTGTGTTTATGGTTTGCCAGGTATTAATGCATCCTGTTTTGGTTGGTTTCCTTTTTAGCTTTTTTTATGAATTTGGACTGCCTTGTTTTCATGTTGTGTTGACAACATGCCTGATATACTGTACCTAATATCTTGGTCTGTCTCTGTAAGTATTTACACCCACATATGTTTTTGTTTATAGTCCCCTGCTGACAATCTTTTCGTGTAGAATAGTGTTTTATCTCAGGGTATGCAGGATAACTGTAATGATTTGCATTCTTTGATTCTGTGTGACAATTGATGTTCTCTCTACGTTGTTTGTGCAAACATATGTTTTATAGCATCGCTGTGCTGTGCACATTCCCATTTGAGCGAGAATAATTGTATTGTGATGTATATAGTAATAGACAGCAACATTGCTTTCAGTTATAGACAATACTTTGTCTATAACAGAGGTTGTAAGGCACTTGCCTTGAAAGTGATGTCCTTGAGGTGCGCCTCTAGGGTCTTGGGAAGGTCACACTCACTCTACTCTCTCCCAGTCCCCCCTCTCTCCTGTACGAGGTTAGGACAGTGCCATATTTGTGGTCAGGGAAAGTCAGTACCGTAATCCAATCTTTTTAGTAGTAGAGGATTGGCTATGCTCTCTATTGCGTTGTCACCCGTGTGTAGGGCTGCTCGTAGCATGTGTGAAATGAATGCACTGTGTACATAAGCTATTTTAGAAAGGCACCAGAACATCTTTTGCTCACCACCCTCTACTTCTATGATGTGTGCTGTAGCAATAAGACATATTCAGCCAGTGAGGCACCTCTAAGTGATATGCAAACACAGTTAACAGGCTTATGTTCACACCTAACAGATTTGATCTGTCTTCAATAATCATAATATTGGAGCCCGGCATTATTATTGTAGGCTATTATTCATCTTATTATGGGAAAAGTTCAGGAAAATAATAGTAACCATGTAATAAACAAACAGCCTATTAAAATTTGGGATAACAGTTTTGTTTGTTTGTTTCTGTATTTGTTTGTACAATAAGAATAGCTTACGGGTCGAGTAGGCTACTCAGGACTGACGTAGATCAATAGGCAAAATGGCATGGGAGTTCATCTATTGTGCTCTCTCAGATAGCATTTCAGTGATGCGCGGTTTATATCGGCCTATTTTAACAATTTCACACATGGTCCTCCTGTAGCCTATATAATGTCCATTCGCATAGCATCTCGAATATGTATAGCCTATGCTCGCCTCTGTGTATGTGCATGTGTGTTATTCAGTAATAAATGCAGAACCGCCTCACTCTAATCAAGCTGATTAAAAATTCCTGCGCGCACAGCCGGAAATCGCACCATCCTCTGTTTTCTTTCCACTTTTTACTTTATTTTAGGTTCTCCACTCCGCCAGGACATCGGCTGTCGCGGGTGGCTGCATTCAACACTCGACATGCGGGTTAAATCGTCTTGTTTTGGGGGTATTTTCTTTTGAAATGAGGAGGAGAAAGGGAAAGCACAGGCAGCACCAGCAAGGGGAGTGATGAGTCAATACAACTCATAATTTAATGGGGACACAGAGGGGGAAAGCGAGAAAGAAAGAAGAGCTCCCGTCCGGACGTTAATCAAACCAGCAGAAAGAACACATATCGCAAGCAGATGTTATGCATCCATAGCAAGCCTTAACTCGACATTGGAAAGTAAATCGCACTTTTTAACATGGGTGTGCATATCGTTGCGCCATCGTCTCTACATGAGATAGCAGATCATTGTCGAATTTTTTTTTTCTAGAGAAGCCGAATTTATTTAATACACGTTATTTTTGTATGCGTTTATACATCAGGATTGTTCGCGACTGGTAGAAATAACAGATTTCAGCACCGCTTACCACTATCCGATGTTCTATTCACGAACGACTGACTGATAATCGTGGTGGATACGTTGTGTTAACTCGTTGCACTTGTAACCGATGGACTATGCCCGAGACAGTTAGCCAGTTTATTGTATCAGGTGTTATTTTCCTCCGCTACTTCTAATAAGACGTAAGAATGACTATTTTTCCAGTGAGAAAATAATTCGATTTATTTAGGCTATACTGTACATACTTAATTCCTTACCAATGTTATCGTATCCCAGTCTGTCTCGACGTCTTCTTTTATATAGATTTGGGTTGCTCTTTTGTATATCAACCTTTCATCTCTCAAAAGAAGAACACATTTCTGTAGAGGACCTATCATTTAAAATTAGAAAGCATCAGACATTGAAGTTGTCTTTCCCTTGACAAAACTTGAAGAAGACATCGTTCACCAAGACTGCATTATATGCTTTCGAGTTTTGACGTGCTGAGTTTCAGGTTGGTTTGTCCTAAATGTAACTTAACTTGTGTTTTGCACTCTTGCTTGTCTTTTTTAAAGGTCATTCAGAAATCCTGCCCTGGACTACCACCATATCCGGGTCTGGATTCTGTTGCCCCCCCCCCCCCCCCCCCCCCCCCCCTATTTAAATAATTAGTTGCTTCATTGCATATCATGAATGAGATAGTTCATGATCATTTGTGTGCTGGTGGGAAGGTGGGGATACATTATTTTGACCTGTTCAGTTTTTGTTTAAATATTTAAAAAACCTTTCTATTGCACAATGTAAACACTGTATAATAACCCATCTGAATTTAGCCTTATTTTTTACCAAAAAGAATGAAACACCATTAACAGATAATTATTCAAATGTTGCTAAAGAAAATGGTGTGTATTGGGTGTTTAACCATGTCATTCAGTTGTGGAGAGCCTGTCAAGGTGTTGATTGTGTGCTTCCTGCAGTCAGTGGCTGTGTATGTGGGCGGCAGGTAGCCTAGTGGTTAGAGTGTTGGGCCAGTAACTGAAAGGTTGCTCGATCGAATCCCCGAGCTGACAAGGTAAAAATCTGGCGTTTTTCCCCAAACTGTTCCCTGGTAGGCTGTCATTGTAATTAAGAATTTGTTCTTAACCTGACTTGCCTAGTTAAATAAACTAAAAATGTGTTTACACTTATCAAATGCAACTGGCATGTCAGGCTTTGCTTTATCCATTATTTTTTCTGATTGCACTTTTAATTTCTGATAGGCTCAAAGGTATAAAAAGTCAGCATCTTTTCAATGGTACTGCTTTCATTCAGTTTTACCTCACATTTTGTAATGTCTTCTCTGAAATTTAAAGAGCAATTTAAAGAGACATCCCACACAATTCTTCTCCCTTATATCATGTCCTGTTTAGGCACATGTGATACCACTTGTGGGTCTTTTGCCTTTTTATATTTTTTTTCCAAAAGCCTTTCTGGTAATTTTTTGTTTTTTGGAGTGCTGAAAGTGGCTCAAGATGAATATGCTAGCTCTACTCTCTCAGCCTTCACTTCACTGTTGCAAGGCTTGTGGGCTTGTGGGCTTGTGCTGTGAACTGCAGTAATCATCGGAGTGGAATCTCTCTGCAAATGAATGTGTTTGCAAAAAAATGGTCTTGTTTGCCCACCATATGGGAATCCGTAGTGGGACAGACATAAATAATACATGCTCTGAAAAATGGGAACATTACGATGGCACGAAACATTGTGAGTGCCAAGTAATGAAAGCACAGAATTGGCAGTTATTGTTGTAACTGTTGTGTTTTTGTTATGTGCTTTTTCCCACAGATAGATGTTCATGTTGACAAGTTATCACCCTCTTTGTTGTAACATTTTCAATGTCAAAACAATCAACCCTAAAAATATTATTTGGCATATTTCATATCATGCAATTGAATATGATGTGCTTACTGTGTGAAGGCCTTACATGTTCATGAAACCCCCTAATGTTCTGCCAGCTAGTGAACACCCAGAATGTCCCTGTCTTATCTCCTCCCAGGTGATATTGAGCAGAGGTGCTGAGAATGATGGACCATCTCAGCGAGGCGTGCCTGGGGAAGGAGAACTGTGACCTGGTCAACAGCATGGGCGACCGCGACTCCAAGGCCCCCCCAGCCAAGCTGGCCCGGCTGGAACAGAACGGCAGCCCCGTGGGCAGGGCCCGCCTGGGCAGCACGGGGGCCAAGCTGGCCGGGGTACCCTACAAACCCTCGGGACACCTCCTCAAGAACTGCCACAAGAGGGGTGAGTGACACTGGTCAGGGTGGTGTGTGTTTGTGTGTTTAGGTGTGTGAGATAGCATAATATAAACCCTCAGACACTTCAAAAGGGCCCTCAGTACAAGTAGGCCCAAATTTTGGCCTGTGTGTGTTTGGCAAGATGGGAGAGAGGTGGAATGTCGTAAGTGTGTGTGTGCTGTCTGTGTTTACAATTGCCATGTTTTCATGGTTCACAAGTGTCATGTTGTCATGGTTTTGTTTCCATCTTCCTGCGCAAACCGATTTAAATTTCCCTTAGTCATCTTAGTGCACACACCCACACTTAGGCCTATCTACAAAGACCTATTTTTTTATACCAAGGCCGTTTAAGAATTATTACTGTGTTATTCTGCATAACGCTGCGTCACTGTTTCTCTCCTGTTGTTTATTGAAGAGAATGTCATTTAAGAGCCTTTTCTGCTTAAGGGGCCTTCATTTCGAGATGATGACATAGCTTTTTTATATAACTACAGGCCTGGTCATCACATGAATAATGTTACTATTTTATGAAGTTTTTGGGCTAGATACGAGCATTCAGACCTGCAGATTTTCATGAGTTTATTAGCGGTTGGCCGTTATGTCTCGACTGTTTGTTCGGTTGTGTTTTTTGGGGACTTTGGAAGCATAGAATGTTGCGTTGAGTACCTTGATGCGCTGTTGCTCTTAGTTGGTTCCTCTCTCAGTTGTCACAAAACACCACCTGAGAAAGCCCTGCAACATTCTGCCCTCCCGTTTTTCAGAAGGTTCCAGTATATTTTTTGCCTTTTTTCGAGAGGAAATTGTGAAATTTATAGAAGCGTCTGTTGCTGAAGTTTCGCATGGCCACAGTGGGCATTGTTTGAGCTGAATAATATTTACCATGGGCTTTTCTCCGCTCCATGAAAACAAAGGCTGTATTGATCCCCAAATGAACCTACACAGCAGTCTTTATTGTTAGATCTCTATCTATTAAAATCAGGGAGAGAAGCAGCATTTCAGCACATTCCCTGGCACCTGCTGGTGATTACCCTGTTTATTGATTGTTTGTCAGAGATGTTTGCATCTTCAGGATGCCGGCCATTAGAAATATGGTTCATTGCAAATGCTCAAACCCCATGAATAATGTGTGGCATATCATCACCACTGAAGGCTATAGAGGAACATTTTAACCAAAAAAGTTATGATGCTCCGAAACTTAAGTCACCGAATGATCAAAAGCAGTTTTTAACCCAAATGGTATAATGTAAAATTTGCACAGTGCACCCCGAACACTCAATGTCTTTGGACAAGGATTCCTCGTTTTCTACCTAATAGCAGTGCAGTGTTTACACAGACTAGTAAACCTCAGGGCGCACCAGAGTGTTGGGATTTGGAGCGGTGCATCATGGGAAGGTGATATGGGGTTGACAGCAGAGGCAGAAGCAGTCTAATGTGATCTGAGCTCCTTGACAATGAATCAACAGATCTCAGCCAAAAGTGGTTGAAAGCTGAGATAGGACAAGATTCATCTGAACAGCATTCAATTTATTTAGACTTTAGTTCAAATTGAATAATGATGTCATTAATAATGGCTAAGAACATTGAAATCATTACTTTAATCATGATGTCACTGATCATGATTGAATAACTAAAATCACAGTACCACCACATCAACTACCGCTACCACAACTAGTTCTATCAATGTGAATAAGGCTAATATGGAAATTCTAATAAAAAAACAATGCAATATTTATCATTGTGCAGTCACTGATAATACGAATGGCACTGGCATTCATTCATTCATGAATAGAGGTAGTCTGACTGTATCAGCTGTGTCTAAATGTAATATTAATCCCCCCATTGAAGGTCACCATTTGTCATGTCTGAGCCCTTGCTGTGTTGTCTGTGTCTCTCCAGGCAACATGCTCCCTGTGTTCTGCGTGGTGGAGCATTACGAGAGCCCCATCGAGTTTGACAGCAAGGAGGAGCACGCCGAGTTTGTGCTGGTCAGGAAAGACATGCTGTTCAACCAGCTCATCGAGATGGCCCTTCTGTCACTGGGCTACTCGCACAGCTCGGCGGCACAGGCGAAAGGTAGGACTGGCACAAGCCCCACTCTATTGATGACCCGATCACACACACATACACACATGCACGCACATACACACACATACACATATACACACACATACAAACTCAGGCATGCACGCACACACACCCGCACACACACAGGCCCGCTCCACAAACTATAGAACTGGCCTTGCTATGATTTGGCTTCTCCCACAGCTTACCCCACATACACCCCCCCTTCCATCCACACGCACACGCACATACACACACACACACACACACACACACACACACACACACACACACACACACACACACACACACACACACACACACACACTGCCCCCTCCCCCACGCTCCCCACACACACACAACCGCCTTAGCTGTCCAGGCCTCTGATAGTTTCCCAGCTGATCTGAAGGCTCAGTAACGTAGGCTGACATTGATCCCAGACAGGGGATGCAACTACATGTCTCTCAGGAGTTCTCAGGGCCTCTCTGCTCTGTAAACCTCTAGCTAGAACACTCAGTGGGAGTGAAGGTGGAACCCGTTGCAGCTGACTGCAACTCTAACACACAGACCTGGGCAGGGCTTACTGGGAAAAGAGATGTCAATCTTAATGTGGCCTTGCTAGGAAAATACAGAATCATTCAATGATTGTAAATGTTTATCTGTATGCGTGTAACTTTGAGAAACATAACATTTACCATTGATAGTGTTTGTGTTTCTCTTTCCATTTCAGGTCTCATTCAGGTGGGCAAGTGGAACCCGGTCCCACTGTCCTACGTGACGGACGCGCCGGACGCCACCGTGGCAGACATGCTGCAGGACGTGTACCATGTGGTCACACTGAAAATTCAGCTGCACAGGTCAGTCTCCACACCCTGTTGCCCAATCAACTACCCACCCAATGCAAGTCCAGTGAAGTACCCAACCACATCACCCTCCTGACCCCACCACCCAGCTATGCTAGTCTAGTGTAGCATGCGTACCTATTTAACTTGGGTTAAACACCCAACACATAGGCCTACCATTCCTTTCCATGCTTCCACCCTAACTCAAATTAGCATTATAGCCATAGACTTTGCAGCAGCCATAACTGCAAAGACATGGAATCCAGCCATAGACCCCATAGTCATGGACGGGCTGGACATAGCAATGGTAGCTATCCAGTCCATACAAAAACGGTGCATGGCAGTCAGGTTTGCTCATAGCACCTACTGTAAAACTGTACACACCATTTACGTTATCTATCATATCTATCCTACCCTGCCTTTTTAAGGTCTTCAAAAGCCAAGTTAACAAACTGATCACCGACCATTTTGAATCCCACCGTACCTTCTCTGCTATGCAATCTGGTTTCTGAGCTGGTCATGGGTGCACCTCAGCCACACTCAAGGTCCTAAACGATATCATAACCGCCATTGATAAGAGACAATACTGTGCAGCTGTATTCATTGACCTGGCCAAGGCTTTCGACTCTGTCATTCACCACATTCTAATCGGCAGACGATCCCCTCTCCCACGCTCGATTCTCTGATCCACCTCTACGCCTTGGTTTCTCAAATGACTGTCCCGCCTGGTTCACCAACTACTTCTCAGACAGAGTTCAGTGTGTCAAATTGGGGGGCCTGTTGTCCGGACCTCTGGCAGTCTCTATGGGGGTGCCACAGGGTTCAATCCTCGGCCCGACTCTTTTCTCTGTATACATCAATGATGTCGCTCTTGCTGCTGGTGATTCTCTGATCCACCTCTACGCAGACGACACCATTCTGTATACTTCTGGCCCTTCTTTGGACACTGTGTTAACCAACCTCCGGACGAGCTTCAATGCCATACAACTCTCCTTCCGTGGCCTCCAACTGCTCTTAAATGCAAGTAAAACTAAATGCATGCTCTTCAACCAATCGCTGCCCACACCTGCCCGCCCGTTCAGCATCACTACTCTGGATGGTTCTGACTTAGAATATGTGGACAACTACAAATACCTAGGTGTCTGGTTACACTGTAAACTCTCCTTCCAGACTCACATTAAGCATCTCCAATTCAACATTTTATCTAGAAATCGCTTCCTATTTCGCAACAAAGCATCCTTCACTCAAGCTGTCAAACATACACTCGTAAAACTGACTATCCTACCGATCCTTGACTTTGGCGATGTCATTTACAAAATAGCCTCCAACACTCTACTCAGCAAATTGGATGCAATCTATCACAGTGCCATCCGTTATGTCACCAAAGACCCATATACTACCCACCACTGCGACCTGTGTGCTCTCGTTGGCTGGCCCTCGCTTCATATTCGTCGCCAAACCCACTGGCTCCAGGTCATCTATAAGTCTTTGATAGGTAAAGCCCGCCTTATCTCAGCTCACTGGTCACCATAGCAGCACCCACCCGTAGCACGCGCTCCAGCAGGTATATTTGACTGGTCACCCCCAAAGCCAATTCCTTCTTCGGCCGCCTTTCCATCCAGTTCTCTGCTGCCAATGACTGGAACAAACTGCAAAAATCCCTGAAGCTGGAGACTCATATCTCCCTCACTAGTTTTAAGTACCAGCTGTCAGAGCAGCTCACAGATCACTGCACCTGTACATAGCCCATCTGTAAATAGCCCATCCATCTCCTTCATCCCCATACTGTATCTCTACTTGCACACTCATCTTCTGCACATCTATTAATCCAGTGTTTATTTGCTATATTGTAATTATTTTGCCACTATGGCCTATTTATTGCCTTACCTCCCTCATCCAACCTCATTTGCACACACTGTATATAGACTTTTTCTATTGTATTATTGACTGTTTGTTTGTTTATTCCATGTGTAACTCTGTGTTGTTGTTTGTGTCGCACTGCTTTGCTTTATCTTGGCCAGGTCGCAGTTGTAAAGGAGAACTTGTTCTCAACTGGCCTATCTGGTTAAATAAAGGTGACATAAATACAAAAATGTAATACGTTGACCACAGTCAGTAGCAACACCAACAAGATCTCATAGTTTCCCTTCGAAATTCAACATATTATGGATGAATGTCTATTTTTTACGCTTTTATTACGTGTGGTCACAGGGTTAATTCCACATGGTTACAGGATTAAAACAGAAACAACTCAAAGGTTAACAGTTTGGGCATTAATAGTTAAGGTTAGGGCTATGGTTTGGGGAAGGCTTAACCTTTCACCCCAGTGGGACTACCAAGTGTTTCTTGGTAGTCTTAAACAAATCTACTTTAAGTTTGCATCCCAATATTACACTTTATATACATCACAGAAGATGGAAATATACCAAAACCGTTTGACATAGAAACACAGATTTTTGGCATAAAAAGAAAAGGTATGTTTATTTATGATGAAATTATGAAAAATATTTATAACATTCCACTTATAAGGCCACTAGTTAATTTGACTGCAGGAAAAGGCTACAACTAAATAATAATAAAAAACATGCAATATTACCATCAGGGATCATCAGTATTCACAGTGTTCTCAAAGCTTGCTAGAGCATTGTGAACTGCAGTAGTACAGTGGTCTCACTCCGATCATCATCAGTTCTCGTCCAGTGCTGGGCAAAAGTTGATATTTTTGCTGGTGTGATAGCCGAGGAAGGCATATATCGACATTCTCAGGACGTTTTCAAACATCCAAAATCGCCGCCTATTTCTAATGACCAGTCTGGCCACACAGCCCACACATACTGTTTACAGACCACACAGCAGCCACAGACTACACACACACACACACACACTGAGATTGGTACTGCTGGTGTAGAGGCCTGTGCCAGCTGCATACACTCAGCCCTACCCTCACTAGTTCACTGCTAATGCAACCCTCTGGGGGGCTGTTCACTCACACACACGCACACACACTCACATACACACACATACACACACAGGTTGTTCCTCCTCCCTCTCTTTCCTCCCCTCCTCTGCACACACACCAGCCAGGACACAGACGGTTGTGTTTATTTCCAGCAAGCTTGTGTGTCTGCATGGATAGCTGTCTGTCTATCTCCACTCGCCCCCCCTCTTTTCCTCCCCTCTGTTCCTTTGCTTTCCCCAGAGGCTCTCTTGCTGCTACAGCCGTTTAAGGTGTTCTGGCAAAGCCTCAACCAGAGCCGTGTGTGTTGTGTGTGTGTGTGTGTGTGTTCGCCCTCTATCTTTGAATCCTCAAACTTCTACCTATCTACCTTCTGTTTATTATATATGCATCAAATATATCAAAGTACCTACAACATTTTTGATAACCTCGAAGACAATAGCAACCCGTCTCCCCCACCACACACACATAAACTCAATAGACACCCATACCAACTGTGGAGTGTACGGTTCACGTGTTTCTTTTGTCGTTGCCATAATTCAGGAATGCATGCAATGCGAACACGGCCATATGTCCCACACACGTGACGTCTGCGTGGCGCGTGCTTGATCAAATGAAGAGATCCTTATCTGAAGCGAACAGGGCTCTCTCACTGGAGACCTGCTTGTTCACTTTCGAATCCCCCCTCATTAAAATGATCTGGTTTGAAAGGGGGTCCACTTGTCTGTAAATAGAGTACATTCATCCGTATATCGCATAGGCCCATATATTATTTGTCTTTTTATCAAAAATGTGTGTTTTTACGTGCGGCATGTTGTTAGTTCCTTTCCCCCCGCTGCAGAAATCTAGCCGGTAACACCTTAAATTGTTTCGCCGAGCACATCGAGCCAGGAAGGTAGAAGTAACATGAAATAATAGTCGCCACATGCAGCTGATGTATAATTCATGCATCAATACAGCAGATGTGTTGTATAAAGTAATTAACTAATCAGAACAATCAGGAGAGAGAGAGGGAAGGAGAGAGAACGAGGAAGAAGGGAGGGAGGGAGGGAGGGAGAGAGCAATCTCCAGATGCATCTGCTTGATGCGCCAAATGAAATCTGTCTGTCTTGGAGGGGCGCTTGCAGCAGGAAAGCAAGGCCCTGTGCTCATCTCTCTCTCTCTTTCTCCCCCTGTTCTCTCCTGTTCTATTTTCTCTCCTTCTCTCTATTTCCCCCTCCCCTGTCTCAATCTCCCTGTTCTCCGTCTTCTCCCCCCACCCTCATCCCTTTCTCTTTCTCTCTCCCCCTCTATCTCTTCTTCCTACCTCCTATCTCGTCTCACAGTTGTCCTAAACTGGAGGACCTGCCGCCAGAGCAGTGGACCCACTCTACAGTAAGAAATGCCCTCAAGGAGTTACTCAAAGACATGAACCAGAGCTCTCTGGCAAAAGAATGTCCCTTATCACAGGTGCTGGAGCCGTCCACAAACCCCCACTATTCCATTTGCCAAAGACTGCCAGTGTCCCTTTTTCAAATGCCCAGAGTTTGATAGAGTGGAACACGATGGAGAATTCCATAGACAATCCAAATCAATACCCATTGTCGTCCATATAGATGCACCCCTCCCTCCTCTTCTTCTTTTCCTCCCTCATTTGCAGAAGCAGTACTGTTGATTGAATGCAGGGTTATTGTTGGGTAAACAATGGACCAACCCAGAATAATCTTCATTCTCCTCTTTATACGTCAGGCTAGAAATATGTATGTTTTTTTCTCTGACCGTTATGTAATACACTCACTCTGTATTCAAGTAGCTTGATTCTATAGAATTGCAGCTTTCGTCGTATATCATAGCTCATAACAGAAGCTGTTCTGCAGGAAAGAAACTGCAGTATATCTATCACAGGAGCCGTCTGGGTGTGTGTGTGTGTGCTCTTACGGTATAGAGTGTGTGTGTGAGCGCTTACGGTATGGAGTGTGTATGTTATGGTGTGCGGTATGGAGTGGACTCTCCCCTCACCGAGGCTGCCGTATGGTCACCCAGAGGCCCGTGGTGTGTTTGTTTTTGTTTAGCCGGGCAGAGCGTGGCGATGATGTAAAGAGTCCCCCGATGGTGTTCAGGCTGAGCCGTGCCGCCGCTCCCTCCCTCTCTGCAAGGTAATCACCCTGTTTACGGTCCGTATGTGAACAACTCTCTCTGATTTTACGCCGTTGTTCAGCCATTGTTATTTACTCATTGTAAGACGTTCTGTGTTGGTAAGAGGGTCTGTTTTACAGGCTACCGGAAATATGAAATGATAGTTGAGATGTGCATTGTTAATCCCAAATATCACATATGATATACTCTAAGCAGCTATCCTTTTACTTGCATTGTAGGGGTTCACAGATGGCCCAACATGAAAATATCTGACACCTGTTACACTGTGGGTTCTGCATTGCTATACCCACAGAGAGGTGTGTTGTTGCTTTTCATAGGTCTCTCTATAAGTCTCATTTGGGCCATTGAGCCCAGTATTAGACCTGCGTGGCTACTCCTGTTTCCTATCTGTATTAAACTCTGGCTCAGAGTCTCTGATGATAGTGCCTGAGGGGGACGTGATGGGCGGCAGGTGAGAAGCCACTGAGGCCGAGGCGCTCCTAAAGCTTCTGGGAAGCCAACAGTACCCGGGGAGAAGAAAGGGCGTGTTCGGAGGCTTGGATGATTGGCAGCTTTTATAGGATTAGTGTCTCCTTGATATTCAGGAGGGTAATCCTGGGGAGAGAAAGGTTAATAAACAGAGAATTTGGGGGAGAGAATGAACCCTACCTCAGAACAGGGCTCAAAGAGAGAAAGAAAGGGGGGGGGGGTCTTGAAAAAACGGTGCCTTTGTTCTGGGTCTTGTCAAACATTTAGTTCATTCTTTTGTGGTGGGGAGTCATGCTTTGTGTGTTTGGCCTACAAATGCCCTGAAGAGACTCCGACTCCAAGAGAGGGGAGGGGGGCCTGAGAGAAAAGAGACTTTATTCACCACTGTGACTATTGTTATTGTTCCCAGTGGAATATCATTTGACTGCGCTCAGATGGAGTTTGAGTGTAATGCCCCCAGTAGAGGAAAAGTAGATGGGGTCTCACTAAAAAGTTTGACTCCCGTCCACCCCCTTCTCCTCATCACCACCCTCTCTGAGAGTGCCGGCTCAGTGACTGGGAGCGAACTTAACCCCCAGGCTCCTCTGAAACTACGGCAACAAAAGAGGCCCCCCTCGCCTCTCTGCCCCCCCCCCCCCCCCCAGCAGAGCAGCTGTCCTGTTGCATAGCAGCAAATAACCATCAAATGCCATCTTTGTGAGTCTGGGCTCTGCTCTGAGGCTGCCAGCAGCTGAGGTAGCGGTAGGGTCTATTGGTGTGTATGTGTGCGTGTGTGTGTGTGCAGGCGTGCGGACATGTGTGTGGGGAGGGGTGGGGACGCTTAACCCAATTGGTGTGGAATTGACTGTAATTAGTTTTAGATGTTTGGGGGGGGAGAAGCAAGATATTAGCCACAATCAGAGCTAGGGAACAAGAAAAGGGTGAGTATACGGTGTCTTAGTTAGTTTATGTGTGTGTGTGTGTGTGTGTGCAATATGCTTGCAGGCCATGGCAGGTTTTACCAACCTGTCTTTTTCATGCATCTCTCTCCCATGACGGAAAGTGGAGTAGATAGTTGGGGCAGATAACAGCCCTGTGCGACTTCCTGGGGACACTGATAAGCTCCTGTGCTGTAGATGGCTATCACTTAAAGGGCCCAGGGCAGGCAGACGGCAGCATCCTGGTGCCACACAGTACCCACCACTACCTGTTGATGGCTGCTGGCTGGCAGAGGCTTCGTGGGCATGAGGTGGCGGTGGTTATTTGCACGGCTTAGCAAGTGTGTGTACCGTGTCTGTGCCTGTGTGTGTGTTTGTGTGTGCGTGTGTGTGTGTGTGTGTGTGTGTGTGTGTGTGTGTGTGTGTGTGTGTGTGTGTGTGTGCGTGTGTGTGTGTGTTTGTGCCCCAGTGAGAGGTGTGAAGTATGGAGGGAGATGCCTGATTAATGAGGACTGTTTATTAGAACATCTGTGTCGAAGATGAACACAGGAAGTGTGTCTTGGGTGGGCCCTGCTATAGCTGGCTCCGCCTCGCCCATATACTGTAAATATAGCATGCTACGCCCAAGGAATAGCTCCCATTATGCCACAATACTGACTACACTGTACTCACCAAAATAGTGCATTCATATGGACTTGGTTCGGCTGATATACTGTACTGTATGTGCCATTTTTCTGTTAACACTACTGAAGATACCAATCGTCAGATCCTCAATAACTCATTCTCAATGATCATTCCGCAATTCACCGGGATTGTAATGTATGCCAGTTGTGTAGTGGTGTTGAGGTCAGGAGTTCAGCATCAGGTCCATAGTGATCCACAGCAGCAGACTCAATCCTCCCTCGTCTTCCATCTCCGGTGAGGAGGAGTGGGAGATGAGGCTGCGGCTCTGCTGCCAGCGCCGTGCGTTGTTCACTGAAGTGCTGTTGTGCCAGAAGGTTTCCCTCCCGTCCCCAAGTGCTCATATTAAAGATATGATAAAGATGGCATACCTGTAATTTGAAAACAGATGGTTTCATCTATTGAATATTTATAACAATCAAAACAATTTCTCCTGCTATTCACCCGCAGGCCAGGAAGGTGTTAAAACATTTAATGAAAAGAAGACTGCGCCTTGTTTGCGAGGAATGCGTTCGAGAAATAAATAAGGAAGAGTAGAGTCAATTGTGGAGAAGGCGAGAGGGCACAGATATAAAAGCCTTATGTCTCTTGAAGATGTTTTTGAACATATTGTGGAGAGCCAGAGAAAAAAGAAAAGATTCATCTGTTTACATTGCCTGATTTCCAGATGCTAACTTTTAATAGTCTGTTTGTTATTTAACTTTTTGAAAGCAAACTGCTCTTTACTGTAGTACTTCACCCTGCATATCAACAAGGCTGCTAATTCAGTGAAGCTCACTATTTGCCTTCCTCCCAGAAAGGTTCTCTCAAACTCCGTGGCATTTGCTATAAAGGGACACACCTCTTATATTTCATTTTGATTTGTTTTACATTTGGAAAGACAAGACCAAGATTTGTGCATGACTGATAAAAAATGGTCTTTGCTAGAATATTGTTGTTTGTGCACCGAAATGTTTTATTCATTTTGACAAGAAAACACAGTATCAGTGCATGTCACACCAGCGTTAATATGTGTCCTCGTGCCGCACATTGCGGATCCTGAAGGTTTTCTCTCTCTTTTACCAATCTCTCTCTTTCAGAGTATGATCTCCTCCATTGTGAACAGCACTTACTATGCAAATGTGTCGGCGGCGAAGTGTCAGGAATTTGGGCGCTGGTATAAACATTTCAAGAAGACAAAAGATATGATGGGTAAGCAAAATGTTACACTAACACTGTCTTATCAGACCCCCCAATCACCATTCCAATATGTCTGCCCCATGGTCCCCCTCTTCCTGGTACATTAAACACATTTGAATCACATCATCTAATGATGGCTCTTCTCAGATATTTCCCTGTACACTGCTCAGGTGTACAATGTTTTCACCGTTTTTCCTGAATCCATTCAGAGTAATCTATTATTGCTTATCAGATGTAGTTTAGTATTCAGTAATGGCTGTCAAATCACAGACTAAATTGAGGTCTGCGACCTTTGTTTATGAATACTGTTTCAGTTACCTACAAATGACATGAAGTAAGGATGATTTTCCTGGCCATCATCTGGTTTGAAATCAATCTGTTTTTTTCCTTGTCAAAGTAGAACAAGGCTGGCTTTGTATTTTAGATAACTCGGTTAGTCCTCCTTGTCCCTGTTTGGAAATTAGGTCACATAATTCAGATACTGTCTATTTTATGTGTTTTGGTCATGAAATACTATACCAGTCATATTAATAGAGTTTAATATACAGTCATTTAGAGTATTGGTTTCAAACTACTGTGTAGAACCCCAGCTTCCTATACAAGCTAGTGCTCATGTTGATTACATTCAAGATTAGTGGTGGTCGGTGCTGTTTAAGATTAAGGAGGACGATTTATTTTCTATGAGCATGGCATTATTTCTATTACAGCATATTGTATGACTGTCATTCATATTCCATTAACCCAGCTCAATATAACATCAACGTGATACTTTCATTTCCCCTGTACCCATCATGAGTTTGCTACAACCTAGCCTACGAATAAACGTTTATAACTTGGGGGAACTGGTCGAGAGACAAATGGGAGTAATCAAGATGAAAGACAATGACACATTCAATACCTTCTTCTAGTTGATCTAGGGTGTAATCATTAGTTCAAACAGTTCCAAATGAGAGTTTATATTGGACAAATTCAGGTAGAAGAAATACATTTCTTCAAATTTGTTCAAATATTTTCTTTCTCTCCTTTTCAGTAAACTACTCACCACATTTTATGCACTACACAGCTAGCGAGCTGTAGCTTATGCTTTCAGTACTCAATCTCTATTCAATCTCTGATCTTTTGATTAGGTGGACAACATGTCAGTTAATGCTGCAAGAGCTCTGATAGGTACATCCTCCGGAACTCGTAATAATTACTGTGTAAGTCTATGGAAGGGGATGAGAACCATGAGCCTCCTAAGTTCTGTATTTAAGTCAATGTACCCAGAGGAGGACGGGATCTAGCTGTCCTCTGGCTACACCATGGTGCTTCCCCAGAGAGTGCTGTTGAGGCCACTGTAAACCTTCATTACGAAACAGTGTATTTTAATCAGTTATTTGGTGATGTGACCATATTAAGTAGAGTTTTATCTAAAAAGGATAACTTTTTAAATGTTTCACTATTGACATTTTTATGAAATTCACTGAGTAGGGTGGTCCTCCTCTGAGGAATCTTCACTGGTCAAGATATAAGACCAGAATGTTTTCATGGTTTTGCAAGTGCACACTGTTCTGATCATATCGTACTCCATTTGTCTGGACACATAACACCACAACATGGACACTTAACACTACTGGCCCCTTACCCATCCTCTTGTGTACACACACACATTTTACCTAACAGTCTTTATGGTTTATGGAAGAGTACATAAAGAATGTAGGATCTCAAGTAACAGCGATGTTGAAACTACACATTTAGACAAGTCCTGTGTGTATTTAGAATGTCATATTTATGTGTACATGGGATATGAGGTGAAGCATAGTGGGTATCAACGCTGTGGCATCCCTTATGTCCACATTAACCCTTTCTTCCCCTGGTCATGTATCATGTAGATTGTATGGGGCGTTAAAACCTCTCTTTCTCTCTCTTCACCTGTGCACTGTGTGTCTTGTCCTCTCTCTCTCTCTGTGTGTGTGTGTGTGTTTGCGGTCTTGCCCACACGTCTGTGCAGGCATGCGCCAACCCTCGCAGCTGGAGGGCTACCTGGGGACGTGTGTCCTCCACGACAGCCCGCGTGGCAACACACTAGGTATGTCACGTGGCCACACACACACACCGTCTGTGGGCACACACACTGCACTGTGTCCCTACCCAGTCCCTGCGAAAGCTGGCACCCCTCAGGTGGCTGTTTGTCGCCCACGGCGACACTCTCAACCTTAATATTCATGAAAGGATGCCTACTATGCGTGCCCATTGAGTGGCAGCAATGGCATAGAGGGCACTGTTGAAAGGAAGCATGTTAGTCTTTCCTTTGTGCTTCAGTGCCACTGTAGTTTCATAAACATACACTTAGTCTACCAAATGGGCAGTGTAGTTATCTTGCCTTACATCGAGACACTGTCTGTAATTGAAAATGCGTCTGGTTAAACACATTGAAGAGTCCTGGTCGACAGTCTCTGCTGTCAGAGCTGCCTCTATGGGACCCGGCAAAGTGGTCTCTACTCTGTTGAAGTGTGATAGCAGTTCAGGGCAGTCCCCCTATCCAGCAGGAGAAAGAGTTCCATGGGGTTTGGACCCCCCTTACTCTCTCTCTCTTTCTCTCTCTCTCTCTCTCTCTCTCTCTCTCTCTCTCTCTCTCTCTCTCTCTCTCTCTCTCTCTCTTTCACTCTCTCTCTTTCTCTCTCTCCCCCTCTCTCTCCCTCGCTCTCTTTCTCTCTCTCCCCCTCTCTCCATCCCTCTCTCAACCCACATCCCATTCCCATTGTGTGTTTAATCCGGGACTCTTTTGTGGCTGGATTCCACACAAGGACTCCCGCATCTGTGGCTGCCTTTTCTCCAGGGCCTGCCGTGCTTTTCTGCCACCCCTTTTTATTTTTTATTTTCATGGAAATGCTGTTTGTGTGTGTGTGTGTGTGTGTGTGTGTGTTTGTGCGTTCAGTATGTGTGTGCATGTGTGCGTGTGTGTGTGTGTGTATTTGTGAGCATGCCCCCCAGCAATGTGTGTGAGCACAGAGTAGAGACAAGAGCAAAACATCACAGCCAGGGAATGCCGAGGATTATGGGAGAGATGTAATTATTACCCCCCTTTTTTTCTTAATAATTTGTTTTGACAAATACTGAAAAGAACAGTTTTGGCTGGTTGTTGTGTTTCCTGACAGTTAACAAAACATGCTGCTATACTTGGGATTATTGTGTGGATTTTTGGAACCCTTCCAGGCACTCAATCTTTTATCTCTCGCTGAAATATGGAGTTTGTGGAAGATTTTCTCTTCCTAACACCAATTTATGCTTCTCAGAAATATGATTTATATGATTCAATATGATTTTTTGGTCCCATGTTGGCAGTTGCACACATCTAGGTGTAAATGGTATGGATTATTTAAGAGACACTATTCTGAGTTCAGTGCATGTAAATGTTTAAATCTATATGAATTCTTTAGATAGAAAACCTCAGCAGATTCAAGCAGATCCAGTCTGACGAAACCTCACATTCACTCATAGTCACTTTAATATCCTCTTAGATTTTGTAAATTATTATTTTCATCCACAGACGTGTAATTTAGACAGAGCTCAAAATACTCACAAGCTGCCATTATGGACTTATTATGAGAGACACCATAAATAGTACATTCATTTTTCCTTAGGCCCGAGGAAGAGGTCATGTCTAGGATGCTCCTTACAAGGTAGAGATCCTCTTCCTCTCTCTCTCTTCTCTCTCTCTTTCTCCCCTCCCTGGGGTTATATTTAGGCCGTCCCGAAAAATATCATATTGGCTAGCTTCCGTATCTTGTTTTAGAATTAGGGACATAAAGAGCGATTCAGGGATTATCTGTCTCACAGTATGCGCAGACATACACACACACAAACATACATACACACACA
This sequence comes from Oncorhynchus kisutch, assembly GCF_002021735.2. Lineage (NCBI taxonomy): Eukaryota > Metazoa > Chordata > Actinopteri > Salmoniformes > Salmonidae > Oncorhynchus > Oncorhynchus kisutch. Next base: position 59,249,494 of record NC_034186.2, read on the forward strand.
CACTTGTTTTTATTGCTCACATGATTGGGCCATATAAACTAACTTTATAAACTAATTCCGGGAGCTGCCAAGGCTCTGGGGGCTGTCTGCAGGTCGCCCACTGAGGCCCTTTGTCTGGGGCCTGAATTTAGGGCGAGGCTTTTAAGACAGGCAAGTGTCTGGACAGCTATGTCTTTTCACAGGGACACAGGTTTGTTCAGAGGCTGTAAAGTTTTGTTGCTCAGAGATTTGGCCTGATGCACTGTTTTCAATTTCAAAGTCTGTTTTACTCATCTGAGTGGGTTGGACAGTGTGCATTGGTACATTCTGTCTGGGCATTTTCTGCTGTACTCTTCAGCCAGTATTCAAAGTGTTTAAATTGACCCTCTCTCTCCTCTCTTTCCCCTCCTCTAGCAGACATGGACGGCCTGTCCGACCACTCCCCTCCGGGCCCCAACCACAACCATCTGACCTTCTCCCAGCAGCCCATCCCGGGCAGCACGGCCGAGCAGCCCCCCTCCTCCCCGGTTCTCCCCCTGCCCCCTCCGTCCCACAGTGGGGGCCAGACGCCCGGCCGCCCGGCTCAGCTCCCCCCTGGCCTGCATCACCCTGGCTTGGTGTCCACCCCCATTAGCCCCCAGCTGGTGAACCAGCAGCTAGTCATGGCCCAGATTCTCAACCAGCAGTATGCCGTCAACCGGCTCCTGGCACAGCAGTCGCTGTCGCAGCAGTACCTCAACCACCCACCGGTCAACCGAAACTCCCTGACCAAGCCACTGGAGCCCCAGGTAGCCAGCAACACCGAGGTGTCCATGGAGATATACCAGTGGGTGAGGGACGAGCTGAAGAGGGCCGGCATCTCCCAAGCCGTGTTCGCCCGCGTGGCTTTCAACAGGACCCAGGTGAGGAGGGTCAGAATTTAACTCAGACTTTTGCATAAATCACCCATTGATGCCAATAGGAGATTTGGGGAAAGATCGCAACATCTCAAGATAGAATTATGTGCTAATAGGACTGGAAATGAAAGCACTCCGACAAAGAGCTCTGACACATCTGTCACAAGGACAGAATTGTTTTGAGTTGTAGTGCCGCGAAGTCAAACTCTGCATTCTTGTCGGCAAACAGTTCATCTTATAACCGCTTACAACAAACTAGCACCACAACAACAATTTAAAAGCTATAGTACACCTGGCAAGCCGCAACGTCAGAGCACCAGGCGCGGTTACGGCTTGCGCTCCCTCTGCTAAGACCTGTGATTTCACTTTACAGGCAGGCAGCGCAGCAGGGCCCTGACAGAGATAATGTCTTAAGATGTTCTGCATATTTTGGGGGGAGGTGGCAGCAAACCTCATTACTCCTCCGCCACTTTGAAGTTGTGTGCGAAACCTCTTGATAAGAATCGATTGGAATCAGTGCGTACCGACGCTCTCTCCACAAATACAGTTAAGTGGATAGCAAGCAGACAGTGGTGTTTTTGTGCAAATTGACAAGCCATTCTCCTTTCAGCCTTTATCTCTCCGGGTATGAAGAAATAGTAATGTGCCTTTTGAGAGCCTCCTCTTGTATTATTTATTGTGTGTTAGTGTTTTTCTCTTCCTGTTTCTGCCGAGGGTGTTAATAAGGCTGCGTGTGGTGTCTACGGGGGGCGGGGCGGGGCGGGGCGGGTTGGACGTACCGGGGTTCGCCGTCCCTTTGTTGTAGAAGCGGCCGATTGACTGGGGAGAGATGGCCCGGTGTAATAAACATGCAAGCATACACAAACACAATTGCACACACACAGACAAGCGTATACGCAAACACATAAGACACACACACATGCGCACACACACACATATTCTCGCACAATCTTCAGAATACCTGTGACATGCACTCAATGTCAGTATGAAAGCTTGTCTCCCCGTTCAGAGTTGATACCTGTATCTAGTTATACATACTTGGCTCCGTCATAAAGTGAATCTATTCCAATGTCCGTCAGTGTTTCATTAAGTCACAAGCACAGTGTGTTTTCTTAAACCACCGTACCATTAGTTAAACAGCGGAGCCACTAGTTCCATCTCCGGTAGTTGGTCTAACTATCAACAGAACTGACCTCAAGATGTTTATTACAAAATCATTTTGTTTATTTCCAAATCACACACCTATTGAAGAGGAGAAGCTGAAAATGGATCACTCAGTGTGTGTGCAACGTTGGATGAAAAGCCTCAGTTAAACAGTCCTGATAATACAGTGATTCCCGTAATGACAGGATTCATAGCTATTGAAAAGGAACAGTGGATACACTGATTGCTACGCTGATGCTCACTGAGTCGATGAGCTGTAGTAGATACATCATCCTCTGGGTCTGGGAGAGTTTACTAGTAGAAATAGAATGTTCACAACGGACATGAAGTCAATGTATGAGTCTTCTCAGGGCTTACAAATAGGGCATCTCTCCTTCGCTCTCTCTCCCTCTCCCTCCCTCTCCCACTCTTCCTCCCAGGGCCTGCTGTCTGAGATCCTGCGTAAAGAGGAGGATCCTAAGACGGCCAGCCAGTCTCTGCTGGTCAACCTGCGGGCCATGCAGAACTTCCTGCAGCTGCCCGAGGCCGAGCGAGACCGTATCTACCAGGACGAGAGGGAAAGGAGCCTGACGGCTGCCTCGGCCATGGGGCCTGCGCCACTCATCAGCACCCCGCCCACCCGGCCAGTGCAGGTATGGAACGAACAGGCAAGCATGCACACAGACAGAGCAGAGTGCACACACACATACACACACTCACACAAACGCATTTATTTTGACCTTAAGTTGTACAGCAAGTGCCACTACCCACCCCACTCTTAAAATAGGAAGCAACTCAATGACGACAAGTTCTGTGGAGGAGCAAATCTCCCCCAGTCTGTCAGTCAGTCAGTTCCTCATTCAACTGCCTGACCACCAGCTCTCCACTGTCTCTCCCACAATCAAAGTCCTTTATTGGACAGGTATGTGGCAACTTTTCCACTTAAGCACATTTTGAGTGCGGTCGAGTGTGTCTGGGGCGGAGAGAGCCAGACAAAGACCTCCTCTGTTCAGCCTCGGACTGAAGACTGCCTTTTATTTGGGAGAGAAATGTCCCTGTGCCACCCATTGGCCAAACAGGGAGGCCCCTTTGACTACATGGCCAGATCGCAGTGGCCGTCCTTACAAAACTGGAAGGAAAGGGAAGAATCAGACTCTGAACCAGTGGTTTTAAACTAGGAAAAGGCCACTTTACAGTTCACAGGTCTTCCTCAACAGTCAGTTGGCTGTGAAAGCTGGACATGGAAAAAGGGAGAGAAATCCAATAGAGAGAGGAAGAGAGAGAGACAGACACAGAGAGGGAGACAGAGTGATAGAGAGAGAAAGCGAGAGAGTGAGCGAGAGAGAGCTGTCCCTCGTACAATGACACATTGACCAGACTCGACCATGTTTCTGCTATCAGACATACCTCTGTTCAGGCCCTAATTCTGTTTACTTCAGTATCGTCCATTTCAAACGTGTGGATCAGGAGGTGCACACACCTTTCTCGATTTAATAATTGGGTTAGTCAAATTCCAGGGCTGGGATTTCAGTTTTTGTAGTTGTAGAGGTGGGCTTGTATACTAAATGCATCATTTTACGGGGCAGTACAGGACACACAGACCTTTTCGCTTCATTATAACTGGCTTATTCTCGATAGGTCACATCTAAATTCCCACCATTTACTATACAGTTATTTACTTATTGTTGAACATGAAACGTCATAGTAGCATATGATCATTAGCCCTAATATGCATTCTTCTATTCTTCCCTTCACTTATGACTGAGTCCTACTGTATCATAGTATGCTTTGGCCTGGACATATGCCAGACTCCCACTGACAGCTCCTATAAAGTATAAAGTAATGCGTTGGGAGATTTAGCCACATAAATCAGTCAGGGTAGCAATTGAGCAGACAGGGAGGCTTTTATAGGCCTCCTAAAAAATGATGCGGAGGTATGTTTCTCATGTGTGCCCATGGGTGGCTCCAGTGCCCTCACCAGTCTCTGCATGTCCCAGGCTTAACAATTAGAGCTACTGAGGAAATTGTTGGTAGTCAGTACACACACTGACACCCCTCGCCTACTGAGTCACAAATGGTTAAAAAGATGCCCAGGAAACTTAAAACATTCCAGTTTACCACAAATTTGGGGTCCATTATCTTTTCATAACCACCTAAATGGCTCCCCTGTTAGATGTCTAGACATATACATTAAACATTTATTTGCGATTTTTACAGATTGTTTTGGGCAAGTTGGTAACTGACAAGATTAATACTTGAGTAATTTAATTATTGCCTACACGTAAAAAAAAATCTCTCTCTCTCTCTCTCTCTATATATATATATATATATATATATATATATATATATATATATATATATATAAAAGGGTTTCCTCCGGAATGATGTTGATTCAATTCCATGTATCTCTCTGCAATCTGATTTCTGATCAGTTTATCTTCATCAATGAGACTGCAGTGTACTGAAGTTGTCATTTCATTGCACATGAACTATACCACCTTTGTGTTGATACAGCCTAACTATTTTTTGTTGTGTGCGTGTGTGTGCGTGCGTGTTTGTCTGTGCTAATGTGTGTTCATGTGTTGTTAAATCCCCTTTCTAAGGGTGGGACTAAACAAACATGTCTCTGTTGCCCCAGCAGCCCAGGAGAGAAGACTGTAACAACGTCAGACCTGAGGACTGGAACCCCAGAATCCCTGTGGGCATCTCTCCTGTAAGAAAACACAACAATGAACCATCTCTTTGTAACACTTTCACCGTTACTGTACTGTATCAATAACATTGCGATTCATGGTTATCGTAATAATGTATGTTGTGGCATTTTTTGTATATTGTAGCATGATTTGATTAGAATTTAGAAGTTTAGTAGAAATACTTATTTATGAGTATTTCAAATAATAAAAATTGATTTATTAATAGTTCATCAATTGTTTGTTAATGCTTAAAAGTTATTATCAAGCGTTACCAATATGTTATATTATATTTGTTAAGGGAAGTTAATTAGACAAATGATGAGTTGTATGAAACCATTTAAAGTGAAATTGTCTCCCATGTTTTAAACCTAGTTCTCTTTCCTCCCTTTATCTACCTGGACAGATCCCCGAATCCAGAAAACCCGGCAGCATCACCTTGTTTTCCAACCCTTTTGCTGACACCCCTTATCCTGCCCAAGTGAAGGCCTCTCCGCTCCCCAGCGAGTGGAACGGCAAGACGGAGAGCTGCATCCTCAACATCAACTCCTCCATCTATGACGAGATCCAGCAGGAGATGAAGAGGGCCAAGGTTTCCCAGGCTCTGTTTGCCAAGGTGGCCGCCTCCAAGAGTCAGGTACAGACCCATACGTTGACTTAGACTCTGGATGCCATTTTTGTACACACAACATACAGTTCTAGGCCACAGACCACTAAGAGCACAATTTGATACAGACACACAGACCTGCAGAACAACACCACATGCAATAAGTATTATATTCCACTTTGCCACGCAGTTGAAGAGGGTTAACAAAGAAACTGGTCTCATTTTGGGAGAAATTGGCACTAAAGATTGAAAGAAAATGTTGAACAAAAGAATGTCTCTGGCTATAATATTGGGAACGTATGTTATTAAACTATTAGTTACAGTTCTGTGGATGTTCCAGCTTCAAATATAATGCACACATCAATATTTACAGAGCTAATATTTTCATTTCGTGCCTGAACTTGTCGTGGAAACATTTTGTCTCCTTTCCAGTGTGGTTGATGAAACATTAGAAAACAAAAGAATAAAACACGATATAAAACCAGATTTGGAGACATTCACCAGTTAAGGGGCTCAAAAACTGAAGTGCCACATTGTGCAACTCTCCTCTCTTCTCCGACTGGTGATTTATCGCCATAATGACATGTCTCCTTTATTGTGGGTTTAGCGAACAGCAGACAGTGTTTCAACACAAAACAAACCTGTTTATATTAGCTGTGCTCTGAATGACTCTCAGCTAAAGCGGAGCCTGTTATCTCGCCCAGGGAACAACCCACTCGTTGAATACTGGTTTGTGTGAGCAAAATTACCATCAGTTTAACTCTTATTAAAACTAATTAAAGAAATGCGGAGCAAGCCGTTATTATTAAAGGTTTGATATATTGGTGGAGTTGAAAATGTTTCCACAATTGTTACTTGATGAAGAAGAAGAAAATAGATTAAACAGGGGCCAAATTATCTGGAAATATCTGTGTGTGTTTTTTCGCTGATTGGCATGATTATAGGGGCAGATATCTTTGTTTTACCAAATTGCAGTTTGATGCACAAACCATTGTTTTTGTTCAGGAGTTCAAAGTCTTTTTGGAAGAGAAGAGAGAAGAGGGGGAGAAAAAATATCTCTTCTCAGATTATCGTTTGTGAGTGAACAGGTTTCCACTGTGTTTCCTCCCTCCCCCCCCTCTCTCTCTCTCTCTCTCTCTCTCTCTCTCTCTCTCTCTCTCTTCCCTCTCTCTCTCGCGCTCACTCTCTTCTCTCTATCCTCCCTGTCTCCCTGCTCCTCCATTCATGGCGATGGAGGCGGAGGGTGTGAATGTGAATTGAGCAGCAGATAAGAAGTGTGCTAATTATGCCTGTGAAAGGGGGCCTGGGAGAGCACTTATCTCTGGCTCCATCTCGTAATGGGCGCTCCCCGGGCAGCTGGTGCCCCTCCTGGCCCACACCACCACCAGGGGCAGTGGCGGCTCCACTTCGCACCAGGCCCAGACTCAGAACCAGAGACCCAGGCACAGGCTCTGCACTTTAGCACAGTGGGGGCTGCTGGTGCTGGGGTTGGAGGGCGAGGGAGTGAGGAGCTGGTGGTGGTGGATGGTGTTGGGGGACGGATCCATCCATTGGGGTCCAGACTGGCAGGAGGAACGGGGGTTTGTGGGCGGGGGAGGCTCAGTGTCAATATGGAGGCTGGCACATGCGTGTCTGATTGGTGTGCTGTACCCCCACTGCAATCCCAGCACAGTGCAGGAATTCTCGGTGGTCGCACGCTCGCATGTATGCAGCCCACCACCCTGGAAGAGCTAGCGAATGTTGGGGGGTTGAAGGACAGGAGAGCTTGGCTCAGACAGCTATTGTGTGTGTCTGTGTGTGCGTTTGCCTCGTCTAGCCCTGCCCCTGTGAAAGATAGATAGAGCGAGGAGAGGAGGGGAAAGGAGGAGTGCGGAGAAGAGGGGAGGAGATCTGAGAAGGGGAGCAGGGGGCTGTGGAGTGGGAGAGGGTGGGAGCAGTGGTGGTCCCCTGAGTGTGAGAGCTCTAAGCAGGAGTTTAGAGATTGGCTTACACTCCAGTGTGTGTGTGTGTGTGTGTGTTTGTTGTGTGTATGGGGGATGGGGTTTGGAACACAGCCATCCCGTCCCCTCTCAGGGCTTGTAACCACAGCAGACCTCTCTTTCTGCCAGCCTTTAACTGGTAGGTCTCTCTCTCATATTCACAGTAGCATTTCAATCACCTTTTTAACCTCTACATTTTGGGTGCAGTGAGTAAGTACAATTGAAAATCTCCATTCTGCTGCTGGTTGACATCAAATTTAGTCATGCAGCCTACAGTATATCTTAAGACTACAGCCCATTTTGATGTATTTGTACTGCTATACATTACATTAAGATAGAATCCAATAACCCTTCATATTTCATTTTTTGTCAAATTTCGTTCTTCTCAAATTCAAAGTAGAGCCAACATTCAGCTATGGGAGATGTACTGTATACTAGTTTGAGCAGGTTGTTAGAGGGTAACTATAGTATTGAGGTAGCCTTTGTTGATGATGTAGCCTATTGGTTTGAAGCCAGCCACAGGAGACAATGCCGCCAGAATCCGCAGCTAGCATTAGGAGACGCCCCTTTAGTGATAGCGTTCGAAAAGATGGAGGCTAGATTTTGATGAGAGCCATTGTCAGTGCTAACAAAGCTGCACCGGTATAGGTGGAAGCTAGCTAGCTATCTGTTTTAGCTAGTGAAATGGAGGCTATCCATATCGGCTAGGCTAACAGAGAGGGTGTTTAGCTAGCTGTATGTTGTTGGCTGCTAAAGGAGCGGAAGCTAGCGATGGGTGGCTAGCGGTGGGAGGCTAGCCGTGGGGAGCCCCTAACATGGCTTTGGTGTCTAAACTGCCTGACACACATCCTGAGAGGGAGCTGTGATTGTCTGTATCAGAGTCCCTGCTGTCACACAACAAGCGATCCGGGAGCCCCTGCGCCACAGGGCTAGCACTCATACCCCCCAACACACACACAGAGTGACCAGTGGAATACAAAAAAGTAAAGCCACCACCAAGTGCCTATGTCTCTCTCTCCCTCTCTCTCTCTCTGTCCCTCGTTCTCTCTCTCTCCCCTGGAAGAGGCTACGCTAATTAGCCAGGCTTTAATGAGACAGAATGGCACTGATCTGGTCCGCCACTGCGCCACCAGGGGGGGGGGGGGGGGCTGGTGTGTGCCATCTGTCACCCTGCGCCCGCCTGGCACGCAGCTCTCCAGGGGGGTGGGGGAGGGACACTGAGTGCCTCGCTGGTCTGGAGTGGAAAGGTAGAGAGAGGGAGAGAGACAGAGGGGAGGAGGAGGGCGGTGGAATTACTGGACCTGCCCCCCCTGCCCATAATTTCTGAAATGATTCATATCCTGGGTTAGTGGAATCTGTGTTGTTGTTTTTGACTGGGACAGCTTGAACGCTGTACATCCATCCCACTCATATGGCCCAACCACCTCCTTAATACTCAGTGCATAGACCCCTCCTGGGTACCTCTCTCTGCTGAGTCTAAGAGGCAGATGTTACAGGAGATGACATTTGGAACATAGACTCACTGCTTTGACAGAATTGAATAATATCTGATCTTCTGAAGCAGGAAGAGCCTAGGGAGAAACTGGGCATGACCACCTACACCATGAGCCATGAACCTAGAGATAAAAAATGTGCGGGTTTTATAACTTGAGTGTTTTGCCTTCATGGATAAAATGAATGGGGTGCGGTTATGGGGCTGATCCAGAGTGAAGTTATAAGTCACCTCCCAAAGTTTCACTTCTGTTTCTGTGGTGTAACGGCCAACAGAATATCTCCATTGTTTGTTTACAGACTCCGGATTGTCTCCCAGCGAAGCTGAGGCAGATTAGAAATGAGAGAGCATCACCAAAAGGGAAAGAAAGGCCAAGACTGTTTATTAATTAATTAATGTATTTATCCAGTTGCTTGGTTATTAGGTTGTCGGGGAAACGGTGGCAGATCCTCTATAATATTAAAGAGACCATTTTTGGAACCGGAGGCCCAGATGTCTGAATAATTAATTTAGTGTATGAATTATCTCGCAAAAGGCAGTTCCTCCTCCTCCCTCTAAAATTAGCATTTTCCTTATTGTTTAATGGACAGAAGAATTCCCACCAGCATCTATCCCACTGCCTCTCATTTCATCAGCCACCTCTAACCCCCCCCCCACTGAGCATGCACATACCTCTCTACTGTACTACTCTACTGTCTGTTTCTCTCTCTCTTTCATTCACACACTCTTTCTCTCCTCCACTCTGCCCTTTTGCTCCCCTCCACCACACCTACTGTACCTACCTCCATCCCCACATTCCACTCCCTGACATTTTCCCCCCGCTGTCCCAAGTCTGAGCTAGCTCTCACCCTTCACACCCCCGTTGCTTCTCCTTCCCAGGCCGGGCTAACAGTGTGGGGAGAGCCTCGCTCCAGCTCCAGCCCTTTCCCACTATCTCCTCTGACAGACCACACAGGGCTTGTTCTGAGGCCCATTCTGGCTAATCTGATCAGGCAGGCAAATACGCCGGGAAAAGTGCTTTAATGATCCCCCTAATTACCTCAAGTCAATACCAACTGTATTATTAGACTCGGGGAAAATATTCCATTAGGGTGCCCCCTGTGGGAGTCCCCCCCGTGCGCACTGATGTCACGCGCCGCGCGCCCCCACGCTTGTAATTAATTTTATTTACACACGCAGGAATGCACAAGGTCGCACCTGCAGCCCGGAGCCGCCCGACTCGGCCCGCCTAATCAGATCTGTCATAATTACCATTCTGCATGCTTCTGACACACGCCGGGAAATATTTCAATTTAACTACAGCCACAAGCTCCAGCAGATGCAGTGTGGGGATATGTTAGTCTGTGTGTGTGTGTGTGAGAGAGAGAGAGCGAGAGAGAGAGAAAGGAGGAGAGAGAATAAGAGAGGGAGAGGGAGAGATGGGAATTAAATGGGGAGACATTAGGATCTATTCGAATGCTTGTGTGCTCCCGCTTTCTATTTCTATTTCTCTATCTCTCGCTCTAGTTCTCTCTCTCTCTCTCTCTCTCTCTCTCTCTCTCTCTCCCTCTCTTTCTACTTGTTTCTCTTCAGACCCTGTCTCTCTCCTCTCTCTTACTACACACATGATTCCACAAAGTAGACTTTTCATACGGTATAGCTATGACTTTCCACATCAGTCCTCATTTCATACAGAGGGTTAAGACGTCCCTCACATCTCATACATATCATTCATTGAGACTCATGATTTTGACCAAAGTTCATATTTGTAGATTTTAACAACTTTAACAGTCCCTTCCATCTGACAGCAAACATGTAGACCAATTACAGATGTGGCGTTAGCTGTTAGCTGACATACACAATTTGCAGGTTTTCTGCTATTTTAATCCATAAAACACTAAGATCAACCATGATTTATCAGTTTAATTATGCTCTGATATTAGAAATTCAACTCCAGCTTTGAATTCAATCTCAATCAAGTGCTTATAATTGATGGAATCACACTCCTCATAGGTGATTGGTGTGTTCCTAATTCAGATGCTGTTTAGCTCTGAAACTTCCTTCTTCTCTCTTCCTCTTTTGTGAGTTAGTGGTCCTTTGTGCATTCACTCACTCTCTTACTTGTTCTCCTGTTTCTGTAGCTGCCTCAATGCTGTTGTAGACTCCATAGAAGATGTCAACAGAGGGATGCTATAATGTTAAAGAGATTTTACCGTACTCTCTCTCTCTCTCTCTCTCTCTCTCTCTCTCTCTCTCTCTCTCTCTCTCTGTGTTTAATAGTTTTCAAAACCAGAATAGCTTGATTGATTTTTTTCCACAGTCAACTGAACATGCCTCCTAATGTTTGACAGAGAGACCCAGCATACAACATAGTGATTTGTTTTGTCATTTTGTAGCCTGGCAGAGCAGAGCACAGATGTGTCATGTTCTGTATTTGAGGATTTTGACATTTCATTGACCTGCTCTGGTCGTTCTGTCCCAGTTCTAAGTGTTCCCGTTTGAGGAATTCATACTGCAACTGTGGCATTCTGTGACGATGAACCGATTGCCATTGTTCTGAGAGTAAATGCTGAGAAAGAGAACATTTCCTGCACAATCATGCATTCACTCCGCAGCATATGTGCAATGTAGATGTTCCAGTCTGCTATTGTTGACAACTGGCGCATTGTGATGCGAGAGGGCATGACCTTTCACTCGGTAAACGCTGATATCACGTTTCCCAGCTGGTGTCTTTGACATCATATATCTTCCACTGCGGGTCTGAAATGTGTCGGTCAAGACTTCCCATGTTTCAATTTGAAAATGAATGCAGGGAAACAGGTTGCCTTGTTTGTTTCAGATTGGGCAGATGTGGGTATGTATGCATACTCTACTGTTGACATTCCTGCAACGGGGTTAGGTAACCAATCTGGCAACCGATTCGAAGGAATTCCACTTTGACAAGACATAATGCATGTTTTTATTTAGCTGCAGGTTCAAATCTGTATAAATGTCCAAAATAAGGGATTGAAATCGCAGATGACATTATATTCTGTTGAGCAATATATTTCCTACTAAGGATTCACAATTTGACTGGATTGTTTGGTGTACAAATCCTTCAACACAAATCATCACTTTTCATTCGTTGTTTCTAAAGAGTGTTAATCGATAGATTCATTCTATAGCACAAATGCTCGTGGACAGTCAGGCCCCAGTCCAATGAGTCCTTTTGCAGGGAGTCAGATGGTTGAGCTATGAACAGTCAAGAGTATTACCGTGTATTACCATGCGCAGAACAATCCCCTGCAGGATCAGTGAGTAAAGCCCAGGACCTGAGCTCTACCCGGTGGAAATAATGTAAGGGTGCACATAGACATCTGCAAGAGATCTTTCACAGTTCACTCTACTTGTGTCACCATTGACTTAAGGTGAATCCTGAAAACAATTGCAAAACATGCAAAACAATAGCTGTATACTTACGTTGAGGAGTTTACCACAAGAGTCACGGGCTTCATATATAAGTGCATACAGTGCATTCGGAAAGTATTCAGATCCCTCGACTTTCCCACATGTTTGTTATGTTACAGCCTTATTCTAAAATTTATTAAATTGTTTTTTTTTCCCCCTCATCAATCTACACACAATAGACCATAATGACAAAAAAACTGAAATATCACATTTACGTAAGTATTCAGACCCTTTACTCAGTACTTTGTTGAACCACCTTTGACAGCGATTACAGACTCGAGTCTTCTTGGGTGTGACACTACAAGCTTGGCACACCTGTATTTGGGGAGTTTCTCCCATTCTTCTCTGCAGATCCTCTCAATTTCTGTCAGATTGGATGGCGAGCGTTGCTGCACAGCTATTTTCAGGTCACTTCAGAGATGTTCGATCAGGTTCAAGTCTGGGCTCTGGCTGGGCAACTTAAGGACGTTCAGAGACGTGTCCCGAAGCCACTCCTGCGTTGTCTTGGCTGTGTTCTTAGGATCATTGTCCTGTTGGAAGGTGAACCTTCTCCCCAGTCTGAGGCCCTGAGCGCTCTGGAACAGGTTTTCGTCAAGGATCTCTCTGTACTCTGCTCCATTCATCTTTGCCTCGATCCTGACTAGTCTCCCAGTCCCTGCCGCTGAAAAACATCCCCACAGCATGATGCTGCCACCACCATAGGGATGGTGCCAGGTGTCCTGAAGCTTGGCATTCAGGCCAGAGAATCTTGTTTCTCATGGTCTGAGAATCTTTAGGTGCCTTTTTGCAAACTCCAAGCGGACTGTTATGTGCCTATTACTGAAGAGTGGCTTCCATCTGGCCACTCTACCATAAAACCCTGATTGTTGGAGTGCTGCAGAGATGGTTGTCCTTCCGTAAGGTTCTCCCACCTCCACAGAGGAACTCTAGAGCTCCGAGTGACCATCGGGTTCTTGGTCACCTCCTTGACCAAGGTCCTTCTCCCCAGATTGCTCAGTTTGGCCGGGTGGCCAGCTCTAGGAAGAGTCTTGGTGGTTCCACACTTCTTACATTTAAGAATGATGGAGGCCAGGGTGTTCTTGGGGACCTTCAATGCTGCAGTATTTTGTGTAGATTGCTGAGCATTTTTTTTATTTAATCCATTTTAGAATAAAGCTGTAACGTAACAAAATGAGGAAAAAGTCAAGGGGTCTGAATACTTTAGCACTGTAGACAATGTCTTCCCCACAGTTACTATAAGAACATATCCAAACCAAAAACCATGTACAGTTGAAGTCAGAAGTTTACATACACTCAGGTTGGAGTCAAAACTCATTTTCAACCACTCCACAAATTTCTTGTTAACAATTTGGTTAGGCAAGTCGGTTAGGACCGCCATAAAAAAGCCAGAATACGGTTTGCAACTGCACATGGGGACAAAGATTGTACTCTTTGGAGAAATGTCCTCTGATCTGATGAAACAAAAATAGAACTGTTTGGTCATAATGACCATCGTTATGTTTGGAGGATAAAGGGGAAGGGTTGCAAGCCGAAGAACACCATCCCAACCGTGAAGCACGGGGGTGGCAGCATCATGTTGTGGAGGTGCTTTGCTGCAGGAGGGACTGGTGCACTTCACAAAATAGATGGCATCATGAGGTAGGGGAAATTATGTGGATATATTGAAGCAACATCTCATTACATCAGTCGGGAAAGTTAAAGCTTGGTCGCAAATGGGTCATCCAAATGGACAATGACCCCAAGCATACTTCCAAAGTTGTGGCAAAATGGCTTAAGGACAATAAAGTCAAGGTATTGGAGTGTCCATCACAAAGCCCTGACCTCAAGCCTATAGAAGATTTGTGGGCAGAACTGAAAAAGCATGTGCGAGCAAGGAGGCCTACAAACCTGACTCAGTTACATTAGCTCTGTCAGGAGGAATGGGACAAAATTCACCCAACTTATTGTGGGAAGATTGTGGAAGGCTACCTGAAACATTTGACCCAGTTAAACAATTTAAAGGCAAAGCTACCAAATACTAATTGAGTGTATGTAAACTTCTGACCCACTGGGAATGTGATGGAAGAAATAAAAGCTGAACTAAATAATTCTTTCTACTATTACATTTCACATTCTTAAAATAAAGTGGTGATCCTAACAAATTTTTACTCTGATTAAATGTCAGGAATTGTGGAAAACTTAGTTTAAATGTAGTTGGCTAAGGTGTATGTAAACTTCAACTGTATTACCTACTGGGCCAGAGTTACCGCTTTCAAGAAATGGGACACGGACGCAAGAAAGCTCGCTACGACCTCCGCCGAGACATCAAACATGCAAAAGGACAATATAGGATGAAGGTGGAATCCTATTACACCAGCTCCGACGCTCGTTGTGTGTGGCATGGCTTGCAGACGATAATGGACTGCAAAAGGAAACGCAGCTATGAGTTGCCCAGCGATGCAGAACTCCCAAACAAACTAAATGCCTTTTATGCTCGCTTCGAGGAATATAACACTGTGCCTTGCGTGAAAGTTGCTGTTTTTCCAGATGACTGTGTGATCTCGCTCTCCGTGGCCGATGTGAGAAAAACGTTTAAACAGGTTAACAATCACAAGGCCGTCGGGGCAGACAGAATACTAGGGCACATTCACAAAGCATGCGCAGACCAATTATGAAGTGTTTTCACTGACATTTTGAACCTCTCCTTGTCCCAGTCTGTAATCCCAACATGTTTCAAGCTGACCACCATTGTCACTTTTCCCAAGAGCTCCAAGGTAACCTGCCTAAATGACGATCGTCCTGTCGCACTCACATCTGCAGTTATGAAGTGCTTTGAAAGGCTAGTCATGACACACATCGACACCATCATCCCAGACACCCTACACCCACTCCAATTCGCATACCCCCCAAAAGGTCCACAGAGGACGCAATCTCAATTGCACTTCACGCTGCCCTCTCCCACCTGGACAAGAGAACGATAACTATGTGAGAATGCTGTTCATAGACTACAGCACAGCGTTCAACACCATAGTCCCCTCCAAGTTTGGGACCCTGGGACTGAACCCCTCCCTCTGCAACTGGATCTTGGACTTCCTGATGGGCTGGCCCCAAGTGATGAAGGTAGACAACAACACCTCTGGCACGCTGACCCTCAACACTGGGGACCCTCACGTGTACATGCTTAGTCCCCTCCTGTACTCCCTGTTCACCCATGACTGCATGGCCACGCACGACTCCAACACCATCATCAAGTTTTCTGACAATACGATGGTGGAAGACCTGATCACCGACTGACTGTATCACCGCCTGGTATGGCAAATACACTGCCCATGACTGCTAAGCCCTACAGAGGGTGGTGCGGACGGCCCAGTTCTTCACTGGGTTCGAGCTCCCTGAAATCCATAACCTCTGAATCAGGCGGTGTCAGAGGAAGGCCCGAGAAACTGCCAAAGACTCCAGCCACCGAAGCCATAGACCGCCCGGCAAACAGGCTCCAAGAAAGCTTCTACCCCCAAGCCGAAGACTGCTAAATAGCAAGACTGCTAAATAGTCAATGAATAGTACCTGAACTATCTGCACTGACTCTATCTTGTACTGACCCTACGCACACTCACTAGACAATATATACACCCTACGTTGACACTCCCACACAAAAACCCACGCACATTCAATATACAATAAATACAAACACATACACACATAACAAATACACGCATACCGACATAACACAAACACACATACATACACATTACACACCCACACACACTTTTATACTCATCATATGGTGATGTTGTTCTTTATTTTACTTTTATTATTATCTACTCTGATGCTGAGTCACTTTACCCTGCCTTCATGTACATATCTACCTCAAATGCCTAGTACCTCTGCACATTGATATGGTACTGCTACTTCCTCTACATAGCTCCATTCTTGTGTATTTTATTTTATTCCTTGTGTTACTATTTTATGTTATTATTATTTTTAAGCTCGACGCATGTGACAAATACCATTTTATTTTATTTGACGTATTTGTACTACTCTACTTTTAAGTGCTTTAAAATCTTTACTCATTGTTTTATTACGGAATGAGTGAGATTCTAGTCAGCACTGGGAATGCATGCTAAGAGTGTAGGATTTTTCAGGATGGCCACATGGTAGCTAGACCTTCAGTTCCCCCGGGGAAGAATGGTTGAGTTCAATTAAGGGCCTCGACCCCATTTCCCCCTTGTTCCCCCCCCCTCTCCTCTCTCCACGCCAAGACTATTTGAATAGGCGCTCGGACTTGCCTTATTTGCATATTAAGATTTCCTCACACACACAAAACACTGGGTCCGTTTTCCACAGTCAATTTTTGCTTATTGTTGCGGGAGATTCTCATATGCTGAACATCAAGCAGGTTGGTACTTCCTGTCAACAGATGGGCATGGTGCCGTATTTACAACCCAGTGCTGGTAACTGTGTGGGGTGAACTTGCTCTAAGGTGACGCTCTTGCAGAGGAGAAACAGGTTTGAACATACCGTGTTATCAGCTATATTTATCTGCATAGCATTGTCTGCTAGTGGAGCTGGGCCCTATGCCAGGTTCAAGGAGGGAAAGACAATAATGCTTTGTCTCTCCTACTTTTCTATTTCTCTCTCCCTCTCGGACAGAGATGTGAGTCTGGCTGGCTCGCTGCAGCTCTCAATCCCTCCTCTGACAAGTTCCACAAGTCCAGCCCAAACAATGGATCGCAATCTTTTTCTCCCAACTGTCACAAGTCCCACCCCCCCCCCTCCTGTAACAGATGTTTTGCTTCTACAAGGTCAAATGTGCTTTTGTTTCAGTGTAGACAATTATTATATAAAGCACCATATTCAATTTGATTGTGTTATAATCCCCCCCACCTCCCACCCCACCTAACAAAAAGAGAATCACAGTTGATGGACATCTGCCGGCTTATTTTTCGGTGGTGGACTGATGGGGCTCATAATGACCAAATGAGATTAGAGATAGGTGTTGGCCCTGCCGTGTGACTGTGGAGGTAGGCCTCTCTCTATCTCTCTCTCTCATCTCTCTATTTCTGTCTTTCTCTCTCTCTCTCTCCATCTCTCTTTTTTCCATGCAGGGTTTCACAGCAGAGTGTTGTTTATTGATGCAGTAGTGTGCGTCCATGTTGTGGAGAGAGAAGGGAGGGAGGTGAAGGGAGAAGGGAGGGAGGTGAAGGGAGAAGGGAGGGAGATGAAGGGAGAAGGGAGGGAGATGAAGGGAGAAGGGAGGGAGATGAAGGGAGAAGGGAGGGAGGTGAAGGGAGAAGGGAGGGAGATGAAGGGAGAAGGGAGGGAGGTGAAGGGAGAAGGGAGGGAGATAAAGGGAGAAGGGAGGGAAGTGAAGGGAGAAGGGAGGGAGATGAAGGGAGAAGGGAGGGAGATGAAGGGAGAAGGGAGGGAAGTGAAAGGAGAAGGGAGGGAGATGAAGGGAGAAGGGAGGGAGATGAAGGGAGAAGGGAGGGAGATGAAGGGAGAAGGGAGGGAGATGAAGGGAGAAGGGAGGGAAGTGAAGGGAAGAGGGGTGGGCGTCATTACCGGGCTATTCCCTAACAGAGCAGGCCTATGCTCTCATTGGCAGCTTGTGACTGTCGCAGGCACACACAAACATGGTACGGTGTGCCGCTGCATAGTTAGGTGAATCTTGCGCATGAATTCAGCATTGTGTTGGGAGCGAAATAATTAAGAATGCCTGGTTGCTATTTATACTGTGCTAAACAATGGGAGCTCTG
>NC_034186.2:59272440-59292440 GCF_002021735.2 Oncorhynchus kisutch
AACCACCCATGGGCCCCCGACTGCCCCCTCGCCAGCCCTCCACCGCTTCCCCGGCAGAGACAGAGGACGAGGGCCGTGGTGGCGGAGGCACCAAGGCTCGCTCCGGCGGGGGCAAGATCTCCCAAGAGGCCCTAGGCATTCTGCAGAGCTTTATCCAGGACGTGGGGATGTACCCAGACGAGGAGGCCATCCACACCCTATCGGCCCAGCTGGACCTGCCCAAGCTCACCATCATCAAGTTCTTCCAGAACCAGCGCTTCTACGTCAACCACCCGGCCAAGCCGCCCAAGGAACCCAGCAACAGCAGTAGCAGCAGCCCTGCCTTCGAGGAGGAACTGTCGGAATTCAGGGAGGGCAGCGCCGAGCTACTGAAGGAGCTGGAAGAGAGCACACAGACCAACAGCACCATCTTCTCCATCAAGATCGAGGAGCACCTGGCCCGCTCTGAGGCCCTCTCAGAATCTGACCACGAGTCCAAGGAGTAGAGAGAGCAGCCCCCAGTCTGAACACTGTGCTAAAAGAGTAGTGTTGCTATACACACAGAGACTGAATGCAATGCTAAAGGGTAATGGTCTGGCTAGCGCAGTGCGGCCGCTGCGAGAGAAAAGAGTAGTGTTTTTATCAATGCAGAGTCTGGACTCTATGCGTACGATTAGCGTTTATATATCAATGCAGACTGAAAGGCTACGCAACGCTAGCATTCTCACGCTGGAAACTCTCCATTTCCACAGACTACAGTAATACAAATAAGTATTGCTTTTTCTGATTTTGTAAAACTTGTATTATTCACTGTAAAGACTGATGTATCATTTAAATAACCTGCACAAAAAAATATTTGAAGTATGTTGCCGTGGATATTTGCTGACTGCACTTAATGTCTGTTGTTTTACACTGATTTCCTTTCTCTTTGAGCTACTGATATTATAATAAAAAGCCCCCATGGAGTTTGATAGGATAGGAGGTGTTTACGTATGTGGTGTTAACTGGATTTTTTCAAATGCATATGAAATCGAGGAACAAGTGGATGACAAGGCCTTAATGATGAGGTACTACGTCTGGAAGCCTGCTGGCAAATTAGTTATTCTTTGAAAAAGCGAAAAACATGACAGTGATTACGGATCACTCAAACTCTGGAACCCAAAACGCACCCCAAGTGCGTCGCCGAGAATAGCTCAATCGTTACATATTATTTGTTAGGAAGAAATATAAATATATATATAGACATTATATTAACTGTAAAAAAAAATACAGTCTTAAAGAAACTATGCCAATAAATGCCTTGTACTATATGGCACTGCCGATTAGATTATTTTGCAAAACCTTTGTCACTGTAACTTTTTGAATCTGCCACACAGTTTAAAAATGTGAATCACAAACTCTGTTTTTTGTTGTCTTCTACATTATTTATTTGCAGTTCATGC
The DNA here is from genome assembly GCF_002021735.2 of Oncorhynchus kisutch. NCBI lineage: Eukaryota > Metazoa > Chordata > Actinopteri > Salmoniformes > Salmonidae > Oncorhynchus > Oncorhynchus kisutch. Next base: position 59,273,862 of record NC_034186.2, read on the forward strand.
AGTGTTTCTGATGTAATTACTTTTTTGGGGAAAGTTTGTTACATAGAGCTTTTTTTTTTTTCACTGATCCTTTTCTATTTATAAATGTAATTTTGATGGGCAGTAAAAACAAAAAGTGTCTTAACGTTTTAAATGGACAATGTGCTTTAAAGGTTGCCTATAAAAGTGCTGTATGTCAAGCAACTCATGCTACAAGCTTCACAATTAATGTTGTATGCAATTTTTACTATCATGCAAATAAGCATAGGTAAATTACTAACCTATAGAACACCTTAGAGAGAAAAACATATGCAATCTGTGTGAATATCAATGTCTGCAATGTGTCTTCCTTTGGTTAACAATCCAATTCAAGCTATTCCTGTATAAATATCCTGTATACATTTCTTTTTCTTTTTTATGAGTTTATTTCAATGAGAACATCAGTTATTTTGTTACAACTGACTGTTTTATAAGTGTTTCTCGGTTTCTTTATGCAGAAATTGTCTAACTAGGAGTGATTCTTTATTGTTAATTACACAATTAAACTGTTTGTATTGTACCCCAGATTCTTGCCATTCATGTGACCACTCTACTTGCACCTATAGAACAAGGTTTCACTTACCATATTCAATAGTATGTAACAACATATAATGACTTTTCAGTCAAATTAGTTTATTTTTTATCCTAAAAAGTGTAATACTTATATCACAATTTATAATTGTCCTTTTTTTTCTATGCAAAAGTCACTTTTAACAATATGTGCATATCCAGTACCTTTGAAAACCACTGTACATGAGCTCCACTCTTGCATCTTTTATCTTAATACTCTCCTGAGAATCTGAAGCAGCTGTGAGACCTGAACAATAAATACAAGTGGGGTGTTAATTCCTGTGCTAACGAAGCCCTCTACAGGGAGATAACGTATCAAAACAGCACAGGTTCCCTGACCTCTCCCTGAACCCCAGGTGAACTCAGGTTTCTGTCTGCTCCACACAGAAATGACATTTACCTGTTAACACCCTCAGATATGTGCCAGCCAGTCTGGGCTGGATTCCCTCAAGGTTTTGCTCTTTTTTTCCTTTTTCAAAATAAAGGCCAGTGTAACATTGTGTGTGTTTGAAGCAAAGGAGGAGAAATGCACAGATGCTTGAATCTCATATTCACATAAGGGGATTGATTCTAAGGGCTTCAATCACCGGAGATTTGAGTTCTTGAGCACTTTAGGTTATTTATAATTCAAGGGGAAAGGGTCACAGTAGTTTAACATACACTGTACACTCTTAGAAGAAAAGGTGCTATCTAGAACTTAAAGGGTTCTTCGGCTGTCGCCCTTTTTTCTAAGAGTGTACATACCAGGGTTGGGTTCAAATCGGAATTGTGTTACAAATGGCTCTAATTCCAATTAGAATCTTGAATTTGAATTGAATTTGAATTGGCCACACCCCACATGAAGCAAAATTTGAATTGAATGAAAGGAAATAGAATTGAATTAGATTCAATTCAATTCAAATGGCTCATTTATAACCATAGAAATGTGTTTTTTGACATAAAGTATGATTACCAATAACATGTAGCATAAGGTTGAAACATTTCATTGTTAAAACTCATTCTTGTAAAACAATTTTAAATACACTTGTCTGGAAATATTCTAAGATCATGTTGTGGGTTGTCTATAATAATTCATAATTCCCTTAAAAATGTCTGAAAAAATACATTTCCCAGAATGCATTAGATCAAACACTGCAGCATGGAAGGGAACGTTAACTTACATCCCATGACAAAGAAAAATACTGTTCTGCATCTTTTAAGTTATAATCAAACTAATATCTGAAATGGTATGTGTATTATCAAATCTAACTTTATTGGTCATGTACACAGTTTAGCAGATGTTATAGCTGGTGCAGTGAAATGCTTGTGTCACTAGCTCCTAACAGTGCATTAAAACGTCAAGCAAGTAGATAAATAATCAAAAACTAAAAACAAGAAATCAGGAAATGTCAAAATGAATCCAATTAACAACCCAAATAACACTGTATCAGTCATCCAAATGTAATCTATGCATATATAAACTGAAAATATATACTATAAATGTATAGCAGTATATATACAGTAGTAGAAAAGAAATGGGACGTGTGTCTCTATATACAGTGCATTCGGAAAGTATTTAGACCTCTTGACTTTTTCCAAATTGTTTTACTTATTCTAAAATGTATTACATCGTTGTTTTCCCTCATAAATCTACACACAATACCCCATAATGACAAAGCAAAAACAGGTTTTTAGATATTTTAGCAAATGTATTCAAAATGTTAACTGAAATATCACATTTACATAAGTATTCAGACCCTTTGCTCAGTACTTTGTTGAAGAACCTTTGGCAGCGATTACAGCCTTGAGTCTTCTTGGGTATGACACTACAAGCTTAGCATACCAGCATTTGGGGAGTTTCTCCAATTCTTCTCTGCAGATCCTCTCAAGCTCTGTCAGGTTGGATGGGGAGCTTCGTTGCACAGCTAATTTCAGGTCTCTCCAGAGGTGTTCGATCTGGTTGAAGTCCGTTTCTGGCTGGGCTACTCATGGACGTTCAAAGACTGCTGTTCAAAGACTGCGACCTGTCCAAGATAAAGCATAGCAGTGTGAACAGACAACACAGAGTTACACATGGAGTAAACAATTAACAAGTCAATAACACAGTAGAACAAAAAAAGAGAGTCTATATACATTGTGTGCAAAAGGCATGAGGAGGTAGGCGAATAATTACAATTTTGCAGATTAACACTGGAGTGATAAATGATCAGATGTTCATGTACAGGTAGAGATATTGGTGTGCAAAAGAGCAGAAAAGTAAATAAATAAAAACAGTATGGGGATGAGGTAGGTAAAATTGGGTGGGCTATTTACCGATAGACTATGTACAGCTGCAGCGATCGGTTAGCTGCTCAGATAGCAGATGTTTGAAATTGGTGAGGGAGATAAAAGTCTCCAACTTCAGCGATTTTTGCAACTTGTCCCGAAGCCACTCATGCATTGTCTTGGCTGTGTGCTTAGGGTTGTTGTCCTGATGGAAGGTGAACCTTTGCCCCAGTCTGAGGTCTTGAGCGCTCTGGAGCATGTTTTCCTCAAGGATCTCTTTGTACTTTGCTCCAGTCATCTTTGCCTCGATCCTGACTAGTTTCCCAGTCCCTGCCGCTGAAAAACATCCCCACAGCATGATGCTGCTACCAACATGCTCCACCGTAGGGATGGTGCCAGGTTTCCTCCAGGTGTGAAGCTTGGCATTCAGGCCAAATAGTTCAATCTTGGTTTCATCAGAGCAGAGAATCTTGTTTCTCATGGTCTGAGAGTCCTTTAGTTGCCTTTTGGCAAACTCAAGTGGGCTGTCATGTACCTTTTACTGAGGAGTCGCTTCAGCCTGACCACTCTAGCATAAAGGCCTGATTGGTGGAGTGCTGCAGAGATGGTTGTTCTTCTGGAAGGATCTCCCATCCCCACAGAGGAACTCTGGAACTCTGTCCGACTGAGCAAGCCCCCCCCCCCCCCGATTGCTCAGTTTGGCTTTAAGAATGCTAGAGGTCACTATGTTCTTGGGGACCTTCAATGCTGCAGACATGTTTTGGTACCCTTCCCCAGATCTGTGCCTTGACAAAGTCCTGTCTTGGAGCTCTACGGACAATTCCTTCGACCTCATGGCTTGGTTTTTGCTCTGACATGTAGAAACATTTCAAAGATGATCAGTGGAAATAGGATGCACCTGAGCTCATTTTCAAGACTCAGCCAACGCTGCGGTCCCATGTACAGGGCATTCAGGAAGTTTTCCGACTCCTTCCCCTTTTCCACATTTTGTTAATTTACAGCCTTATTCTAAAAATGGATTTAATGTATTTTCCCACATCAATCTATACACAATAACCCATAATGACAAATCAAAAACAGATTTTTTGAAATGTTAGCAAATATATTAAAAATAAAAAACTGAAAAACCTTGTTTATTTATTCTCCTTCAGAGAAGGAGGGGCCATTGCTGTCCATACATCCTTGGGTTGGGCTGTGCAAGGTCCAGCCCATCTACTTCTCTCCACCCAAGCTGTATAGTCACAGCAAGTCCTCTTCACCAGAAGCAATCCAGATCCATCCCCCTGTGCAGCCACTGACCTCCTTCGGAATGTTGAGATGCTCTGGAAGATGGACACCTTCTCCAACTGGAAGCTACAGGAGGTCACTCGCTCGAAACATGACTCCTATGCATTAGACCTCCTGGAGAAGAGCACCACCACCACTGAAATGGATGGCGTTCACAGGTATGCGACCCCACTGCTATGGGTGCCCAACCATCTTCCTCTGGCAACCACGACACGGGCTGTACTCCCACTGCTGCGTGGAACGGAGCGATGCCTGGTGAAGAATCCTGAGCTTGCAGAAGTTCATAACCGAGAGATTCATAAGCTTGTGAAGGCAAGCTATGTCACTAAAGTAACAGCACTCCGCACTCCGTGAATCCTGGTATCTCCCTCACCATGTTATCCAGCAACACAGTGGGAAGTACAAACTTGTCTTCAACTGTTCATTCCAAACTGCTGGTCAAAGCCTGAATGACTGTCCACTCCCCAGACCAACCTTAGGTCCTTCCTTGCTCGGTGTCCTTCTCCGGTTCCGGCAGCACTCTACAGCCATCAGTGGAGACATTAAAGCCATGTTTCATCAGATTTGTTTACTGCCTTCCTACACCACACTGCTCCGGTTCATATGGCGAGATATGGAACGGGATGCAGAGCCCACCATCTATGAATGGCAAGTACTCCCATTTGGCACCACCTGCAGTCCTTGTTGTGCCATATACGCTCTGCAGAGATACGCACGGGAGCACCCAGACAGTGACCCAAAGGTATGGGATTCAGTGGAAAATGCCTTCTATGTGGATAACTGCTTACAGAACATCCCATCCACGGCTGAAGCGAAAGCACTCCTTGATAAAGTACGGAATCTCCTGTCCAAAGGGGGATTTGAGGTCCGACAGTGGGCGAGTAACAGAGCGGAGGTTATCCAGCACCTCCCGCCACAAGCCAGGTCCAGTAGCAGTGAACTATGGCTATCGCAGTCTGGTGCTAACCCACAAGAGCCCACTCTAGTACTGAGATGGAGCTGCATACCGGATACCCTTGGGTACAAGCACCGCTCAGCCGTGAATACCGAAACCCTCACTCTGCACACCATCTATCGGACCCTGGCCAGTCAATACGATCCCCTTGGGTATAACCTGCCATACACAACCCAGGCCAAAGTCTTAGTCCAGGACCTGTGGCAGACCAAGAGGGACTGGGATGAACCGATCCACCCGGCTGACCTAGTGGAACGATGGATCTGTTGGGAAACAGAGTTATCGGAGCTCTCTGAAGTCCAAATGCCAAGATGTTATGTACCACCCTGTGCTGACCAACTGGGATCATGCCTGGAACTGCATGTGTTCTGTGACGCTTCAGAGCGAGCTTATTGGGTGGTTTACGATTTAAGAGTGGAGAATAAGGCAGGCCACACCCATGTCTCCTTTGTCATGGCCATGTCCAGGGTCGCACCAAAGAAGCAGTTGTCAATGCCTAGGCTGGAACTCAGTGCTGCTCTTTCCGGAGCCCAGTTGGCCTCTACCTTGCTAGCCGAGCTCACCTTGTCAATCCAAAGGGTCATCTACTGGAGTGATTCGACCACTGTATTGACCTGGCTCAAGTCGGAGTCCTGCAGGTTTAAGGTGTTCATCGGAACTCGAATTGCGGAAATCCAAGACCTAACAGAAGTCCAGGACTGGAGGTATGTTGATAGCATAAACAATCCTGCTGATGACGTTACTCGTGGTAAAACCCTTAAGGAACTGGCTCAATCCCATCGCTGGAGCTTGGGATCACCATTCTTGTCCCAACCAGAGAACGAGTGGCCGACAGCCCCCAGGCGTGCGGCCCCTCCGCAACCAACTGAAGCTCATGAGTTAAGGAAGTCCGCCCAATGCTACAGCATTTCTACGGAACCAACAACAGCTCTCCCTGACCTAGCACAATCCCAAACACTGCCGGATCTGATCGCCGCCACAAACCAGACCTCAGATGGGGTGGCTTCTATACCCACCTCCCTCACGGCAGAGACACTACTCCTCCAGCAATCACAAGCAGTTAGCTTCCCCGAGGAGTTAACAGATCTGAAAGCCGGGAAGGAAGTTGCTAAGGAGAGCCGTCTTCTCTCTCTCGCCCCAGAATATGATCAAATCCTTGGAGTGATCAGAGTCGGAGGGAGGCTGCGTATGCAGAGGTTTTGGACCCCGATGCTATCCACCCAATTATCCTTGACTCCAGACACCCTCTTATCAGGCTCCTCATTAAGAGTTATGATGAGAGGCTTCTCCACCCAGGGCCAGAGAGGGTCTATGGGGAGATGAGGTGGAACTACTGAATAATTGGAGGACAAGGAGCCATTCGTAAGCACCAATACGCCTGCGTAGAATGTCAAGAGATGGCGGGCCGGATCCATGGTGCCCAAAATGGCAGATTTACCCCCTGCTTGCTTGCGCCTCCTTAAACCACCCTTCTGGTCAACAGGAGTAGATTGCTTTGGCACCTTGATGATCAAGCTAGGTCGTCGTGTGGAAAAGCGCTGGGGCATTCTATTCAAGTGTCTGACAACTAGATGTGTCCACCTGGACCTACTGGAGAGTTTGGATACTGAAGCCTTCCTCATTGCCCTACGGCGGTTTATCTCCCGACGGGGGAAACCCTACGAGATCCTGGCTGACAGAGGTACGAACTTCAAGTCAGGAGAAGCCAGGTTGGAGGAAGCCTTCCAAGCCATGGAACCCAGCCTCCAGGATCAGCTAATGGACCAACAAATGTCATTCAAATTTAACCCTCCGCGAGAGATCAAATCTGTAAAGACGGCCTTACGAGTCGTACTAGGGGACCAAACTGTCACTGAAACTGTCTTGAGGACCGCCCTGATAGAGGTGGAAGAGATACTGAACTCCAAACCCTTGGGATATCTCTCTGCAGACATCGCTGACCCTGATCCGGTTACACCGAATATGCTCTTGATGGGACGCCGAGATGCGTCACTTCCTCACGCCTTGTATGCTGATACCAACCTCGTGGGCAGACGCCAGTGGCGACACAGCCAGATCTTAGTTGACCATTTTTGAGCCCGATTCATTCGGGATTACCTACCAAGTCTACAGCACAGAGGGAAATGGCGGAGAGAAATGGCCAGCCTGGAAACTGGCCAAGTAGTAATGATGGTGGACCCTCAGCTGCCTCGAGCCTTCTGGCCAGTGGGCCGTATCACTAAGACCATGCCTGGGACCGATGGTCGTGTTAGATAAGTGGAGATCCAGGTGAAGAACCAGACATATATCCGTCCAGTTGCCCGACTAATTCCTCTCCCTGAGATGACAGAGGACGGGGAGCAATGAGCCTTTTTTGAGAAGTGTGGAATTTAACAAATATCCGGAGTGGCTGTAGAAAAGGCCCATGGAGTTGGTGGAATAATCCTTTAATTCATTGCCACTTACTCAGCTGGGCCAGGGGCGCTTTAATTTGGTCAGGTGGAAATATCCGACAGATCTCAACTCCATAAAAGGAGGAAATTGCCATCGCCTGATTCCATTCAAATTCTGCTTCCTGTAGGGAGTGGCCAATTAAATGGTTTGAATTTAATTAAATTCAGATATTCCGAATTGACCCCAGCCCTGGTACATATAGTAGACAGACAGAAGGTGTCCCTCTCACTTACTCAAGTACACACAGTTTAAACAGTTGTTTGACTTGACTGACCTATGAGAAGCCTTAATATCCTCACATCCTTAACACGGGTCTATCCTGTGTAGTCCCAAGCTATCTCCAACATATTCTCCAACTCCATTCTCACTGGTGTTGACCGGGGGCTCTAGTTGTTTGTCTCACCCTCAGAGTTTGTTAGATTTGTTCTATTATGGTGGCAGTATAATACACAGGGCCGGCCCCAGGCATAAGTGGCATAAGCGGTCGCTTAGGGCCCCCGGCCGCTTGGTGGACCCTTAACTCACTTGAGGTTTCAACTTATTGTTGCGAGTTGGAGTACTAGAATACACAAGGTGCAATTTCAATATTTGGTTGTTTATCAGAAGTTTTTCCCTTGTTATGTCAGTCACTGACAGTCACTCAATTAGCCCATGTCAGCAAAACATTTTTAGATTGCTAAATTAGTCTAGCCAGCTTCTAAACTTGTAGTAATCATGGTCAAATTATCGACCAGGCACGCAGGGCACTTGACAAATGGCCCTGACCTCCAGGTGGCCAACATAGATTTGTTTCATCACTTTTACTCAGATATCATATGAACATGGCGTAATTCATGGCAAAATGTGTAGAATTGCATGAAACATTTTCTCTCCACCCCATAGCATTTTTAGGGGGGAATTGCAGGAAATTAGCTTTAAAACTGCTAACTGTTCTGTCCGCCTCATGGCACAATGAATAACATGAATATAGTTTTAAGACTGCAACATTTCCTCTCTCCGCACCATGGCAAAATGTGTAGAATTGCAGAACATGTGCTTTAAAACAACCACATTTTCTTTACACCCCATGGCAAAATGTGTAGAATTGCACAAAAATAACTTAAAAACTAAAAACATTCAAATGTTTTACCTGCGAGGTGGGGAACCCCCAAACCAAATCTTGCATAGGGTCACCAAATAGCTCAATACTTCTCCACTTGCAGTGGGAGGATTTGGGCAGGAGTCTCCAGCACATTGAAAGATGTTGAGTATCATCCTGGGCGGTCTTTGTAGGAAGGGGAACTAGAAGAGGCAACTGCAGACGTAGGATCTTGATTTGATCACTCTTTTGTTTGCTGAGAATTTTCCTGCAAAGTAAATGCTAACTTGTAGTGTATTTCAGGGTTACAAAGGCTTCTAAAGTGTGTATTTCCACTTTGAAATGTCAGGCTTGATTTGCCCTAACAAAAAAAAACCTGCAAATAGGTCTGTTCATTATAATCCACATAATAATTCACATTTCCTGTTTCTGCAGGATTATTTTCCTGCTGTAGCAAACTGGCTCAAATGAAGATCCTACACCTGTAAGCCCCCCACAGCATTTTATTGACAGATGTCACATTCTCTGATGTTATTTTATTGACAGATAACACATTCTCTGATGAAATATGCCCCTAAAAAACACTCTGCCATCTCATAAACATATAAAACATAGACACAATGTATTCACAATTACAATGGAGATTCTGATGATTCAGTGGCGTCATTACCTCAGGCCTCGACTACTGCCATTAGCTATGTAAGAAGTTAGTCGGCTATAGAAGTACTGTGAGGAAACACATTACGTTGAGTACACATATTCCCAACATGGCTTCTTCCACTTTCCCTCTATGGCCTTACAATTTTGGGAATGAGGCAGATATAGTTGTCACCTTATTTAAACCTGTTTTTTCGAGGGAGATTTGTGTCACTTGCATCCAATGTGGGTCTGGCATTGCCCTATTCTGTCGATCATTTGTTGATGTACTGAAAGCTATTTTAAGATGTACATATCCAACCCATCATGCGGTTCATTAACCCATCAATGCTCTTTTGTTCCTTGAAAACAGCAGAGGATATGTTGTTGTAGGCAGTAACGGGGGAAGCCAGGGAGGAGTGCAGTAGTGGAGGATGATAATTTATCAACACACCGTTTACACACCAGGTCATGCATGTGCTGTATTTAAAGGCCCGGTGGTGCTGATTTATCGGCTAAGGCCTTGGTAATGTTTCTGCAACGTTTAACTCCAGATTAATAGGGACGTTATACTCAGGTTGCTGCACAACAATGGCAGCCAGGTCTGCCTCGTGCAGAGGAGTCCTCCTTGGCTCAGCAGTCTACCCACACAGCCCCTGGGACTGCGCAGTAAATCAAACAGGAAATGCAGCAGAAAGCCTAATAAAGTTATTCTAATGATAGCGATCTCTGCGGAATCGCCCAGTGTAAATCAGGAAGTTATCCCTCTCCTGCTGAATCATTTGGCAAAGCCAAAATGTTTTAGATGTTGTTTTTGAATTCCCGAATTGAAGGAGCGGAAACAGAAGGTTAAGGTTTGAGAATTAATAACATGAATCGCCACGTTGCTTTTCCCCGCTGTGCTCTTGCCCTTTGCCCTCCAGTTTTTAGCAGAGCAGATTAAACATAGGACCAGCTCAGGGGGATTGAAGCATCTTTCTGAACACATTAATTTGAGCAACATCACACTTACATGAATATGCATGGGAATTCTTAGAAAAACTGGCACAAGGCTCCATATTATCATAATACATTTTATTATCATGTTTAAATGTTCTTTTCAGTATGCACTGAACATGTTTTCACTCAGATGGCATTGCTATAACTTAGTGAAGTCCACTGAAGGACTAGTTTCAGTGGTATACAGTGAGACTAGGCAAAAAAAATGCCCCATTAAAATGAGCTCAAATTTGGTCTTTCCTCAAGGACAACAGAAACATATCATTCAGTGAGTAGTTTATACACTGAACATATTAATGAAATGTCATTCAAAAAGGTAACATAAAGGTCCCATTTATGGATATAATAGTGTTTGCAGGAACCACAGGTTATAGGTGTAACGGGATTCGTCCTCCTCTGACGAGGAGTATGAGAGATCTGACCAATACGCAGCGTGGTAAGTGTCCATTTTAATAAGATAAACTGAATACTACAAAAATACAAAATAACAACGTGAAACAAACAAAACGGTCCAGTGTGGTAACAAACACTAACCCGGAAAATAATCACCCACAACTTAAAAGTGAAACTAGGCTACTTAAATATGGTTCTCAATCAGGGACAACGATAAACAGCTGCCTCTGATTGAGAACCATACCAGGCCAAACACAGAAATCCCAAAACATAGAAAAAGGAACATAGACAACCCACCCAACTCACGTCCTGACCATACTAAAACAAAGACATAATAAAATAACTAAGGTCAGAAGGTGACAATAGGTCACATGTTGGACTTTGTTTACCCTTGTGTCCTTTGATCCATTGCACTGGGAAAATGTAGGTCATTGGCAAGTTATATATTGTCTTTGACTGATCCCTGTTACAATATTGGGGTTTATCGTCGGGACAGACAGACACATCTCGCTCTTTATCAGCCTCTCTGCTCCCAGCCAAAACAACTTTTGTGTGAAAAGTGAAGCAGTCATAACAGCCTAGCCATGCTTTCTTTGCACTGAGGCTATTCACCTCTGTGTTAACAATTCATGTTTGTTGTGCGAGACGTGGAGAAATGGATAGATAAATGTCTGGAGCATAAAAAAACTGCAGCTTGTCTTCAAAGACTTGGTCAAAATCATTGTGAAAGTGAAGTGTCTTATCTGACGCATCAACAGTTTAGTGTGTAGACCTTGCATTCCAGATGTGGATTAACTGAATGACCACTGAAGCCCAGAGCTTAGCTGCACTAACTTACCTCAGTTCTCACAATGCCAAAGCCTGTATTGTATACATTGAATACAATAACTCCAAGCACCTACTGTTTAAGTCCAAGCACCTTGTCAATCAGTCAATATTAAAATGTTCCCCAGCAAATACACAGTTGAAAGACCCCCCCATAGCCACTTCTATAAGTCTATAAACAACACATTTTCTATTAACATGAGGAATTTGACTTGATACACAATTGTATGTGTAAACCTCACCCTGCATACATGCAGCCCACTATACAGTACACTCATCTTTGTGTACATGTCTCTTTAAGAGGATAGGCTCTGGTCAGTAGGGTATTGTACCCACAAACCATGGGATGGGAGGATCAATCTACCCGTGGTTCTCGTCTCTAAAGGCAAACAACCTCACAGTACTTACTGTTCACCCGGGGAGGGAGACCATTACACTGAACAACAAAATCATCCCTATTTACAGAGTCTGTGGCCTGTTGTTCATATTCTAGGAATTTAGCTCAAGTGGCCTCTTGTTGTTTGAAGTACTCGTTGAACCCATTTTCCTTTTCTAAACCTGCCTCCCCGCTTTCATTTTAAAGCAATAACTCATCGATGAACAACACCACTCGACAGTAACCACTCGTTTCGATGGCTCCACTTAGGCAGTGACCAAAACAGACTCCACGCAAAAAGTCACATCACAATTCACCGCCATCGCTTCATTATCTAACTGTAGTGTGTCACCACTTGTTCAATGAATTACAGTTAATATATTCAAAGTTGAGGTTATTTTGTAAACCAACATTGGCGTGGTGTGTTGTACTGGGGATTTTATTTTTCAGGGGAATGAGTGATGACCCACTGGGCCAAAACTGCTTGAATCAATATTGTTTCCATGGCATTTCAACCCAAATAATCTATGTGATGTCGTTGAATGAACGTGTACAAATGTATAAGATTTGCAAAAATCATCAACGTATGGGCGTTTTGTCTTTCGCCCAACTTTTAATTAACATAAATAAATGTTTTTTGATTTTACATTGAGTTCACAGGTTTCTACTAAGCTAACATATGGAATTGTTTGAAGATGGTAATGCTAAGGATCATTTAGCTATTTCTCTTTGTATTTTAGGACCCCTGTAAAACTTAGTTGATGAAATTGAATTTGTCCTTACTGCTATTAGCCCATAGAAACATATTGAATAACATATTCATACATGGCAAAAAAATTATCAAAAGGAAATATGTTTTGAAGTGTCTGTCCTATATCTGAGCGATATAAGAAAGTTTAGTGTTGTAGAGCCAAATGTGTTCTAATGGTGGGGTCATATTAGTAGTCCAAACTGTTCGGACGCTACAGACAGAAGTTGGCATATCGACGGTATCGACTTCAGACGAGTCCTGTGACACTTGTGGGGGGTCATAGAAAGTCTCGTCTTTCCATAGAGGGGTTAATTTAGTTTGTAGCCCAAACCGTTCAGAAGCTACAGAAGTTTTCGGTAGAAGACCGATTTTCGGGATGTCTCATGGTCTGACAAACACTGCTGCTGACTGACATCGGCGGATGAGGTGAGTTGAGCTGTAGCCAATTCAAAAAACAGATACCTCTATCTTAAACAGATGGATTTTTGATGGGGATTTTTAAATTATGCTAATTAGATTTCCGCGGGGGCAGAGTAGGCTTAGATGTGACAGAGTAGAGCTAGATATGACAGAGTATAGGGGACAGAGTAGGCCTAGATGTGGCAGAGTATAGGTGACAGAGTAGACCTAGATTTGACAGAGCATGCCTAGATGTGACAGAGTAGACCTAGATATGACAGAGTATAGGGGACAAGGTAGGCCTAGATGTGGCAGAGTACAGGGGACCTAGTAGGCATAGATATGACACACCTGAGATACTGTAGGTTTCAATTAATGACTGTGTATTACTATTATAATTTACTGCTAATGTTACGACAGGGATCTGCCATTCCAGATGTTCTGATCTGCTCTTCTCTGGACCAGGCAACCCACATAGCAGGAGGTCTGAAGGTGTGATACTCCTCTTCTCTGACCATCTTTACACAGAGACAGATGGGAAATGCTGCAATGCACCGGTATACAGCCTTATAACATGCACCACGGTCTAACAGAGCTCATGAAAATAATCAAGCTTGTAAGTGGTCTTAACACCCGCATTCACTCATTATTGCTTTTTCACAATTTTCCTAGAGTGACATATAAGTTATAAAAAAACACACATTTTTGGATCTAATTCCGGAATTGTAAGGTATCGATGAATATAATTTACAGGCGGATATTAGACTGTGCCCATTTCTGGACTTACCCGGGGCCTTCCTCAGGTTCCCAAGATGTTATAACAGTTGTGCGGCCTTCAGCACTATGCTCCTCTCCTTCGGAGTAGACGCATAGTGCGGAGAGGAGCATAGTGCTTAAATTGTCTTAACAGCTGTGGAGGGGATGAACAACTCGTTAGCTCCGTGCATTTTAAGTCATCAAATCCCTCACCTCCTCACCTCCTCCTCATTTGCAAAGGGGACAGGAGTGAGGTGCTAATTAACGTGATAAAGAGAACAAATCTGATGGAAGTGCAGGATTTCAGAGGGGCATCTGTATTCTCAAACACTCACGGAAGGTGTTACTTTCATGTTTAATTAATTAAGCATTCTCTTTAACTGTATCTTGACAAATACGAGCCAATTAGAAATAAAGGAGAAATGTTTATAGCTAATTAATGGTTGATTTCAAGGGAAAAAGTGTAAGGTGCAGGTACAGTATAGCCCTCTTTATTACTGTTATTGGGAATCTGTAGTTTACACCTATAATGAAGTTGGTTATGAAGGCTTTATATGTTGGTTGGATGTTCAGAAAAGTTAAATCAAGGTAATTCTATGAAACCAGGGGTTTTGGACTCATGCATATGATGCAATCCATTTTCTGTTGTCGAGTTGAAGGCAAAAGCTCTGACACTTTTACATGGTTGTAAGGGGTGCGTAACTGGTGGCAGGGAAGTCAGACGCAGGAGAGCAGAATTGGGTAATAACAGGAGCAGTTTAATTATCAAAACCAACGGCATCCAGAAATAACAAAATATGGGTACAAGACCCGTCGCGCACAAGTCAAAATGTGCACAAGCATTTACAACAAACAATTTCACACACAGACATGGGGGGAACAGGGGGTTAAATACACGACAAGTAATGAGGGAAATGTAAACCAGGTGTGTGGGAAAACAAGACAAAACAAATGGAAAGGGAAAGGTGGATCGGCGATGGCTAGAAGACCGGTGACGTCGACCGCTGAACGCCGCCCGAACAAGGAGAGGAACCGATTTCGGCGGAAGTCTTGACAATGGTAACTTTTGTGAGGCAAGTAGTAGTCAATGGAATGTACATAAATATGGCAGGATTCAGATATGATGTCATTGTTTTAGCACTATCCACTTAGTTTTAAAACTACGGTGTGCGATATAGTTTAATGTGACAATAAAACAGTACAATCTACTTTTTCTGTTGAAAAAATTGCTAGCGTCTTGGAACTAAAATTGGGATCATGTATACTCTGCTAATAACCATTAAAAAATGTGTATTGGTGAGAAATGTACAATACAGCAAACAAGGAATGTACGGTTAGTGCAAGGACCGCCGCTATTTCTCCATCCCCACTTTAAAGTAGTACGAACAAATGTTTGTGTCAGTGTTTCTCAGGGTGCCTCAATTAGTAGGGAAGACGTAAGAAGGAAAACAGATAGTATAGAAAAACATTAAAATGTTGTATAAATTCACCCACTTGAAGCACATTTACACTATGTCCTGGAACTGTGCTGTGTTATTGATTGGTACGTTTTGGGTATGATTTTGCTTTGACTGAATAACCAAATTGTATATTTTAAAGATAAATTCCAATGTGGTAATGCTGTTTCCCTTGCCTACTTATTATGAACAACAGGAACAGGTATGACACCTAGACTGCTGCTTTTATTTTGATTCAACAGTGATCTTGTATATATTGGAATGGGCCAATGAGCTAGTTCACTTTGGGTTACTGTATTTCTGAATTCATCTTCTATTGTGGTATTGCGTTATTAATTTACCATGACTATGCGGGTGTATCATTCATTTCTAAAAATCAATGCAAGTCATCTGAGTTGAGCAGAGCTGGTATAAGAAAACATGACGACCATGAAATGTAGAATGGTTCAGTCCATTTTCCGTGAACTGTTACGTCAACATTTAACATTATTTTCCCGCCTATTTCCCATTTGAAGAAGGTGTGTCTTTCTGATCGGCTTCCGACATTAAAAGTATGTAAATATTGTTCTGTTTCTAGGCTACTTAAAAGTAGTGTAGGCCTAATATGTTCCTTGTGAACGTAATTTGTAAATCAAGATGGAATTCTGTTTGTTTAGAAAGTTATATTTGTACATGAACTTAATGGAATGTTTATCATAATACTAGTAGCCTAAATTTTGAACAGGAGCTAAGTTAACGTTAGCACTTGTTGTTTTTAGTATTTCGCCAACTATGCAGCTTAGCATGTTAAGCATTTTTGCTAGGCTGTGGTAAAACAAAACACATGAATTGTATTTTCACTGGTCTGGCACTAAGGGTTATATTGATTTGCTATTAATGCTAAATTGTAATTATTTTCTCCTCTAGGGCCTATTTATTGCCTACCTCCCTACTCTTCTAACGTTACATATATTTTTCAATTTCTCTTCTTTTGTGTTATTGACTGTACGTTGTTGTTTTTGTCGCACTGCTTTGCTTTATCTTGGCCAGGTCGCAGATGTAAATGAGAACTTGCTCTCAGCTGGCCTACCTGGTTAAATAAAGCTTAAATAAATCAATGAAATATTCAATAGGTGTGGATGCAGTTGAGAACTGGTGCCTGTTGCTTTCATTTTCTATATAACTATGCAAGTATGGTAACATTTTCAGTATTTGAGAATTACAAATGGTTTTATTTGTGTATTGTATTATATTATGGTGTGGCACAGATGCAGTTGAGACATTGCACTTATGTCTGTTGTTTTCTCAAACTGCACTGCAGGCAGCAAATTGATATTCAGATTCATGTAGACAGAAGTCGTGCTGTCATCCTTTACACATAATGCAAAAAAAATGTTTACACCAGCTCCATTTGGATTTTTCAGGGGAATGGGGATGTGCTACTCATGCAGTAAGCCAATGCCTAGTGAGATGGAAGAAAGAGAATCATATCCACGGACTTGAAATCAGCTCACCAGGTAACACCAACACAGTATCATAGTTATTTAGAGTCTTTCACTTTAATTCATTTTCCTGTGTCAAATCTGTAACCATTTGAAGCCTACAATATTGCACTCAACTGAGGGAATGCAATTGTCTTAAAGTTAGCAGCAGAGCCTCTTGTGGCCAGTTAAGTATTGCAGTATAGTTTAGTAAAGTGTTGTGGGTGCATACTATTAGTTGTAACCGTGTTTTGGTGATTTCAATGTTTTTCTTTTTCAAATGTGTTGTATATATATTTCGGGACACCTAATCAATTAGAGGTTGTTTGTAAAGTCTATCAATATCAACAGTAATCAGAGAAAGGCCTATTATTCATGGTCTATTGGTTGATTTTGTCATATTTTGGGGGGACTGCATTAGCCGAAGTATATTTGACTTTGATTATTTGCGTTCTGCAATGGAGATTTGCTTTGCAGTAGGTTAGAGAGTGGAAAGGAAACCTACTTTTTGTTTGTTTTCTTCACAGAGAAAGGGAGTGGGGGCTTATTTGTATCATTGTGGTATATAGATAAATACATAGTTAGAATAATATTTTAAATAAGGGAATGAAAGTCATCTAGTTGTTCTGCATCTTTCTTTTATACAAAATAGTGTCAACAGTAAACATTTAATTACACTAACCTGACAGTATTAGATGCGGAAGGTAAAGTACAGTAGGCCATTTATTTATTTTTACTGATGAGGCAACCATTTACAGACATGCCATATCCTGGCAATTCACACCTCTGCTTGAACCCAAACAAAAAAATGTATACTCTCTGCACACAAAATAGCATTGCCATCATCCTGGACAGGACATGGTCTAACAATACAGACCTGATCTCATCACACACACACACACACACACACACACACACACACACACACACACACACACACACACACACACACACACACACACACACACACACACACACACACACACACACACACACACACACACACACACACACACACACACACTCACATTCACATTCACAGCATTTACTTCCCCAACCTGATTTCAGTAAAGCCATAAAAAGGCCTTTTGTGCCTCAACATTTCCTACCATTGAACCATTACTGAATTATCATTCTCCAAGGGAATAGAGGCCTGTCGTCGTCTTTCAATTACCTTGTGTGAAAGTGAATGAATTCTTAAAATAATAACATTACACATTACCGTGTATGTCGCCATCTCGCAGAGTGCCACTGCCACAATGGAGCAACTTTTCTGTGGCAAGATGGAAAACAGCCTAATGTGTCGCGTAGCTACTTCATTTGACTTTAGAAAAGACAGTGCTGTTTTAACACAGCACTAACTAGGCCTACAGGCAGCCATAATGAATATACAAGTTGAACAGGGCCCTCTTGGTCAAGTGGATTCATTTTTTATCATTCTTATTTGAAATCCTATATGTGTTTAATTTATGGGTTCTGGGTGCTTAATTGTGTTGAGAGGGCCCCTCCAGACTAAATATATTCATCATATAATCAGAAATGTACAACTTTCCGTCTTGGTGCCATCCACTGTAGCAGCGCAAGAGCATACAGGGAATGAGGACGGAAGTGTGTGTGAATTTTAATTGTGCTCGCAGCTACACGGCCACCAACTACAGTGACACACTGGTGTTCCCTGAGGTATAAACATTTAAAATGAACTAAGTAAAAAAGAAAGTTGCCGTAAATGGGGGGGGGGGAACATGGCAGTGGCGTATCCAAATGAAGAAGGAGAGGGGAGAGCCGCTGCAATTCCCTGAAGATGGTTTATTATTCTGTGCTAAAATGAAGCGGGAGCAAGGAGTGGTAGTCAGCGATGCGTCAGAGTTGCTCTTTGAAGACATGAAAAAGCTGAACGCACAACAAAGACCAGATGTTCCAACATGCCTTATTTATGCACCCA